>NC_141854.1:8551373-8865123 GCF_024713525.1 Acromyrmex echinatior
ATCATTGAAGGCAATTATTCTCCCGTTCTCTGAACACGGAAAAGATTCGATGTCGCGTAAGTTTTGATATTGAAGTAGTATAACATCAAAGCGCGATCTCTGTTTCTTTGATATCTTATTAAATAAAATTAGTACGAGAAATGAATTTAAAAATTTGACAGATGTTACGCATAATAATTTTTAAGATAATTTTAAATAATTAAAATGAAGTAAATATAACACGCTTATTGAGATGAAAACTCTGAAGTCAAATTAATTTTAGATGATACAGCTTCTTTAACCCTCTGGATCTCTTTTTAAAGCCCTCTTTTATTTTATAAATTGCTCACTCAATTTTTATGAAACATGGCTTATGGGATAACTTCGTAATGCTTTATTTGAATCTGAGATCGAAAATAAAAAATTTGAAAGATGGATTTAATATAACGGATAGATTTTTTAAAAAATTACTGTAAAACTCGATTTTAGGGAATTTTTTATTGCAAAGTATAATAACATTAAGTTTTTAGTTTTGCTTTGAAGCTCAATAATATGTAAATAGTTAATACTGATTTTCATACTGACTTTTAAACTCTGATTATAAACAAGATTTCTTTTACATGATGATTACTATTCTTTTGAAATTCGATTTTTCAGGCTACATTCAAACTCGGATATTCTTCCTAAAATCGAGTTTCACAATAGTCAAAATATATTTTTGAAATTTGAATTTTAGAATTCTGAGACTAGAATTGAATTTAGCGATCCCGAACTTTTCGGAAACAAGGTCTTCCATGAGTTAGAAAACTCTGGTCCTTAAAGATTTAAAATTGAAGAACGTTAATTATTTCTGAAAGAAGATACAGAATTTGATATGTTCTTATTCGCAAATATAATACTTTATAATATAATACTTTTTTACGGTTTTTATAAACACTATATCGATAAGAGTATTAAAACATCTTATATCTATTTTATAATTATGTATAGTTTGACATTAGCTGTAGATATATGCATTTAAATATTAGTTAAAAATAAAAAAAAAATTTGATAATTTATTTTAAAGATAAGAGTTTATTTTAAAGATAGAAATTACTATGTTATTAAAGGACTAGATCATCCCTGAGGCCCTCTAATATCTGTATCTCTAGTATCTAATATCTGTTTGGGAATTTTTTTTGGGTAAATAAAACTGATTAAAAACTGTTTGGCTTTAGTGTACATATATAACAAACTAAAAAAATATTTTTTTATTAGCCTTATGTCTAAAATGGCGGCACATTGATCCATTTGCCGAATACGTTTTTTCTACTTCAAATCGGTGTACAGGATTTTAGGCACACGGTTTGACTCTTCTTGAAAAAAACACAAAATGCAAAGAATTTTTATTATCTACATGTCAAAAATTAGAAAAGTACGTAGATTTTTTAAAATATCGATTTTCTCAAAATGGTAACTATTTTACAAAAAAAATTGCATTTTTGCCTCAAAATTTACATATAAAAATATTAATTACATTTTTGCCTTAAAAATCACGTATAAAATATTAATAAAAAAGTTTTCAGTATTTTAAAAAAAGCCTACGTACTTCTTTACAGAATGTATTAAAGAATATCCTGTAAAAATTTCAAGTAAATCGGAGAAAATTGAGTTATGTTGTATACTAATTTTAAAAATGCTGTTTTGGGAAAAATACGTTTAAAGTTTTTCAAGAGAATTTGTAATAATCGACAGCTCTAACAACAACATAGAGATACAATTTCGCTACAAAATTACTTCCATCGCATTTCTGTGACTAAAAGCTAACGGCTTAAGTAAAAAAATTCAATTTTTTCAAATCTCAGGAGTGGTCTAAACCCTTAAATATAATACTCTCTGGTGGGAAAGACTTATCAACATAAAGAATATATAACGTAATCGATTGGAACACATATTATATGTACATTCTTTACTTATTGATTTACACTCGATTTTCTTATTTTAATTTAGACTTTTTTTGAATTTAAACTGTTTTATTTGTTTTTATTTTTCTTCATTTGTAATTTATTTTATTTAATTGTGTTACAATTTAAAATGTGTTTGATATGTTCTACTCTACTTTTAGTTTTTACTCTTTATTTATTGTTATTTAATTTAAACTTTCATGAATTTAGAAATACTCTAATAATCTAGAATAATCTAGAATTATTCTAACAAGTATGATACGTGTTTGATATGAAGTTGAAGGGATAAATGTGCACGTATTGATTTTTCAAACTTTTTAAGTACAGAAAAGCTGCGTTAGTCCAGACATGTACGTTGAAAGTTAGTATAAGGTCATATAATAATAAATCCAAGCATAATTTATTTTTTATTTACATTCTTTCATGTATTTATGATTACGTAGATTGATTAATATCAATTAATCAATCATATATTTACTTTCTTTCGTGAGACTTTATCAAGCATTATTCAGTTTAAACGATAATTATCAAAATTCATTTACTTATATACTTTTATTGTATTTTTCATCCGCATAAACATAAATAAATGTTTAAAAAGCGACTAATTTTTAAGCAATTTTTATAAATATTTATAATTTTTTAAATAAATATAATAACACAAACGTACATGCATATACAAATAAAATATTTTAGAAATTTATATAGATTAAAAAAAATTTTTTTAATATTTGCACTAAACTTAATATATATTTTGAAAATACAATTTTTTATGATATTCTCGATAGTTTTAGACATACTCCATAATTATAAACTTTTTTTTTAATATTAAATAAAAAGAACAGTCTTAAACCATAATGTGGATACTGAATAACGAAAGCTTGAACTGGATCTTAGTGCTTAAATAATATTTTGACGTGAATTTATATATGTCCAGTTCTACAATTTAGGCGCCGAAATCATTTTCAGTTTCGAAATGCAATCATACTCAGAACTAGGATGGTAATGTTAATTGACAAGCAATTTAATAATAAATAAAGTGAAATTTAATAACAAATAAAATGAAATGAATTGAATAAAAATTGGTTGGTATATAACTTGTAAATTTTTACTTCTAAATGTACCTATCTAAAAATTATTTCAAATTGGTCGATTTTTTGTTATTGCTCCAATAATTTGCCTTTTCGTATTCTGTGACATCGAATTGATAATAAATGTTAATATTGAATCTGGATGCTCATGGCTTGTAGTAATGCATCTTTGAAATATATAAAAGCAAATGGTATAAACGACGAAATCTTCGTACAAGTCAGGTACCACGGGGACGAAGCGTCTATCCTCGTTCATCCGGTACGTTGCACTGGATCGACAGCAATTTGAATAATTTCTTTCTGACTCACCGGTAACTTCTTAAAAAGACTTTCGATAGCTTTATAAATCGCCCCAACGATCGTTATGGTAAAGTACCCGATCAGAACGAAATCCCCTTTTGTGCCTGCTTAAACGATTTTTATTACATAAGGCTTTGTCGCACAAGATCTCTGACTTTAGAACTACACGAACATTAAAGGATTTTCTTTGCATAGTTTTATTACTTGTTCATTATTCCGCTAATACAATTTTGTCATTTCTATAGATAAAATAATATAAAATAAGATAAATAAATAAGTGTATATACACATTGTATATACAAGTGTATATACACATATGTGTATGTTTTTATTTAAAATTTATTTTTATGTATTTACAAAATATTCAATGTTATATGTATGTACAAGATATATCAGACCCATACTATCCTTTTTTCTCGAAAATGTAGTAGTCGGAAGTTAGGGAAAAATTTTTCATCAACTTTTGTCTAAATTATCTAACGGTAATTTTGGTTTTTTGGAAACTAGGGCAAACTAGGTCAAGTCTGAAATTTTAAATAGAAACATAGGTCGAATAGGATCGTTAAAAGGTCTTTTAAAAACAAACAACTTTGACTTAAACTTTTTTTAATACCATTTACGATTTACAAGGAAAATAAAAAAATATTGTACAATATGAGCCATCCATTTGTCCAGATATCAAAAAAAGGTTATCGAAAATTTAAATAAAAATTTTTTGTGACAAATCAAATATTTTACGATGTTTGTGCTTTTAGAAATGAAAGGAAAAGTTGGGAAAACCGTAGTACTCTTAAATTAATTGATACATAAGGTAAGATATTATTAGATAACTATTGAAAAAAAACTTTAAAAATAAAAACTTTAAAAATAAAAAAGTTTTTAATTTCTCAAAATCTTGATTACTTCATTTTTTATTTATTTATTTATTTTAATATTATATGTACGTGCTCTTGTTTTAACGTTCTCTCATTAGCAAATATAATATTCTGTAACAAATGCTTTATCACACATGCGTGCGCTCTGATCGGACAACTCTAGAAACTTTATTATTTTAATGTAAATTTTAAGCAGTTGCTAATTAAACTGAGATGTTTTATCTTTTGATTTAATATTTCAGTTTTAATATCTGATTATTGAAATATGTATTCTGTCAAATACTATTGTGATAGTTGATGATTCTATATTTGGACTTTCATATGAATTTTATACATGCGACACATATCTCCGTGTTCTACTAAACGCTTTAATTGTCTTTTTTTATTGTATTACATATATAATGCTCAATAATTTGCGTCACACCTAAATTAGGGCCAAACGTTCGTCATTTATTATTAATATACATAATTCTTATACACTATTATTCAATGTGAGTATATTATATTAGTTTTTTATTATTTTTATGATTTTTAATATCTTTTGCAGTCTTTTATTGTTCTCTTTTTAACATATTATGTAAATAACATTTTATATAAATAACGTAAATAATATATAAATATAATATATAGATATAATAATATATAAATGACATAAAAACTTTTATAAAACATTATTATTTAAGCCATTCAGATTTTTTATAATATGAATGCATTAGACTTTCGATGATGTTGAATACGATTTATATTGAATTCGCGCGCGTATGTGTGTATTTGTGTAGTATATTTTCCTATATGCTTTAATGTTCTTCGTTATCAATCTCAATCCTTCAATATTTACAAACTATTAGAAATATCTTTCACTATTTTTAGGTATTGTTATTCATCGTTATTTTTCCATTATACATTTTTTTTTAATTTCAACCAACTTTGTATTTATGGTAGCATGAATAAATGCAATTCCTTAATCTTTAGTATATACGATTTGGTCATTCGTCTCCTGCACATTTCTTTTCTTCGAAAAACTAGGCGCATCAAATAATCAGTTATAACATTTATATATAATTAAAAATGTACAATCATATAATACTTTCTAAAAATGTTAAAGTATGAAAGAATCACTTAATAATTTTGTATATTTGTTAAAGTGATGCAAATTAACTAGGGAACAAACTAGGGATCTATCGTATGTAGTAAAAGATCGGAAATAATCGTGTGTACTAAGGATTACACATCATTTTTGTGTGAATCATACATCTGTTTTTAGAAATTATTAAATTATTTGCAAATTATAAATATGACTTTTTTGCATTTATTGCCATTTCGTGCTTTTCTTTTTCATGTCTTTTCTATTTACAAATTATAACACTTTGTTAATCAATTATTGATATCTGCAAATGAAATTGTAAGTATATCTGCAAATCTTTTTGTCTCGTCTATAAAAATAGCATTTTCTAAATTAGACATTTTATAAATTGAACGTTTTATTGAAAACTTCCGGTTTCGTGCTTCACTATTTCATTACCGATGTAATTGCGTGATACAAAAATTGCGAACCACGGTATTCGATGACCGCATCGCTGGACTAATAACAGAATGAAGATAGAATCTGGCGCAACCTTGGCTCGCCAATTCAACTTCTATCGTATCTAGATGGATCTTGGCTCTTATCGAACTATGGCAGTTACCTTGACATTCTAGTTGCTAGTCTAACTGGATCGCCATCATTGGACATAATTGGGTGTATCATAAGTCAACGATTTTGAATAATTCATCCTATCGAGTGCAAGAATAAGCCTAGTAAACCGTACAACGCGAATCATGCAGATACGATATATAATTTTAAATAACGTTTTGTTTTTTTTATACATGATAATAGGCAGGATAGTAGACAGTATTTTTTATTTAATTATATCTTATAATTCTAGATTGAAATATTATAACGTAGTATTTCAGTTCTAGAAAGTTTACAGAATGCAAGAAATTTTTTGCACATATTTTCAATATCTAACTTTAATATTCTGATATAATATTATATCACAAACAATAATTGAAATAAACATCAAAAAAATTTACATGATGTCATTTATAATCTGCAACATTTATTTAGGACAATCGTAACATAATAATAAATATATAATAAAGAATGAGAAAGATATTAAATAAGCTATAGAGAGTTTTTAAAAAATATGTTGATTACTATTTCTTATCAATTATTAATTCGCAATCATATTTTCGTGTCATCGGTAGAAACGTCAAACAATTTTCATCCTCGTTTTCTAAGGCGAGCCATTTCAAAGGATCGATACTGAAACATCTAGCACGACAGCAAGATTTAGTGCGGCCTTGAGCTATTGATTCTAGCCTTCTCATTGTACGTGGATCTTTTCTTTCGATTTACTTTTTACACGCGCAATCTGTCGTCCGTATTGAGAATTTGCTTAATCACATTCAGTGCAATCGTGATATCAACCCATCACAACACGCAGCCTTTGTATTGTGATAATGACGATGTATCGGATAATGACGATCGATTAATCATAATAACGCTCATTTCATGCGACGTCCGTTATTCGAGCAAGATTATTCCCCTCACAAATCTGTATAGGTACTCGAAGTGACGTGCGTTTTCACGCACGTCATGTATCTCATGTATAAGCGTAATGCAGAGATCAGTAGTTCTCAAATCAATTGGTTGTCTACAATCTAAGTTTCAATCTCGACAGAATTTCAATATTTTACTTTATCTTGCAAAATCTGATAAACATTACCAAATAAAAAAAATTTTACAAACATGGACGAGTTTTATTATTATTAAAGATGTCACAATATTAATATTATTAACAGTATATAAATGGACAACAATCGATATAAATGTTCGTTAATTATTTACTAATACTTGCAGTAAAAAAAAAGTTTAATAGAGCAAGAATAAAATCCGATATCTATTATATTCAAGAATCAAGAAAAAAGAAGAGGAAAATTAAAGGAAAATTACATCTGTTAGAATAATAGTTTATCACATACAAAACTATTGTTTATAGTATAGTATATACATGGTTAAAATACAAACCGAATAAAACTCTCGTGAAAGATTCATGGAAGAGAATGATTAATGGCCGTAAAAGATCGGACATCGCAAATAAAATACCTGCTGGAGGTCTCCCCGGAGATGGTAAATCCCTCTACGCGACCTCTCAAGAATCCACCTGACGGCGAGGTGTAAAGAGAAAAATATATTATAAGACCTGATGGTTAAAGGCGACATAACGATAGGCGTGACTTGGTCGTAAACAATAAAATACGGAAAATTCCCTTCGGCGAGCTCCGACGTGTAATGCTCGTCGATTGCTTCCTCCGGTCGTCACGAACGGAGCTTTGTAATCCTTATACGAAGTAGTTACATTTGAAAGGTCGGATAAATCGAATGGAGGAGAGGGTTGCATTTGAGCGATGGCAAAATTTAATACGACAGTCTAGCACTTCCGATTGAACTAAAATAATTCGCCGCATGAGTTTGAGAAGGATAAGCTCGACGAACTGTCTTCGTTGATGAAGAACAGTGGTAGTACAGCTGGATTAGACTTCTGGATGACTCGTAATCACATCGCAACGACAATCGCGAGAATGAACTTCAAGCGTCCTTCGTCATTTTCATTTCGTGATGCTTCGAACAAGTCGCTGCTGTACACACATTCGCGATTATCAGTCTTGTTATATAATATCCGATTGATTTTATCTTTACTATTTTCCTCGGGATTGTACACGTGAGATTGTACGGCGCGCAAATACGTGTAAATGTCATTCCTTCACGACACGGTTTCCATTTCTCGCATTCTAGATCACCATCTTCGGTATTTTCGATGTTGTGGCACATATCGACGTTAGCAAGGCGAATTGAATACTAAATATATTTGCCGCCATGTGTCTGTTCTACCATGCCGCTGAAATTAATGGACATGCGATGACTTCATTTACGGCATTCATCCGACTTGATTGATATCACGCAATTAGGTTTACACTTTAGTTAAAGTGCAGTCACGGAATGTTGGTCTTTATAAGACGAACATGTTTAGTTTAGGAAGTTACAAATACCTCAGGCTGAGCTAATATAGTTAATAGGGATTATGATCAATTATGTTTAATTGTACCAAGAAATATTTAATGATAATTGAAATTATAATTTTGAAGAGCACAAAGAGTTGAAGAACTTGCTACATTTTGTATTTTCTCGTGAATCTTGTAAATTATATTTTAACATAAAATGATTTCATTGCCACGTAATATTATTTATAAAATATGAATGGTTAAATAACTATATTTGATAATTGCAGCATTATTAACAATTTCGGTGATTCAAATTATTTTTTATGGACAATAAAACTAAAATATGAACATATAAAAAATTACTGTATAAAACAAATTTGAATTTTGAACTTCTGTTACTTTTCACTAAATGATCAAATATGTTTTTCATACTTGTTATTTTCTGTAAAGCGATCACATATGTTGCAAAATTTCGTATTTTTTTTTATAAATATATTGTTATCAATTGTTTCTTTTTTTAAGCTCAAAATAAATTTATTATGCATAAATCAATTTTTAAGATTCATTTAATTGATTTTCAAGATACTGATATTTAAAAAAATAAGAGAAAAAAGAAATCACACTAAGGTAAAAGAAGTTCTTTTAGTAAAGGCATTTGTTACATTTTTTTATTTCAAATCATTGAAGGGAAATCCATTCATTCGAAAAAGATTACATTTCTGTCGCGCACACGCACACGCGCGCGCGCGCGCGCGCACACACACACACACACACACACACACAATATATATATATAAAACATGGCTTAGATCCAATATTCATATTTATGTTTCAACCGATAATGGCTATCCAGCTTGTATATTTTCCTTCCTGGAAAGCGCGCGCGTATCTGGAAAATCTTTGTATAATGTGACGAAATAATGCGGCCGCGCTAAAATTAACCGTGGTGGAGTCACTCAAACTATGATACGGCAAAAATAAACGAGATTATAAATGCGAGCGACATCCATCCGGCATTATTCAATAAAATAAGATTTTATCGCCTAACAATAAACGTTAGCTTTTGACTTTTGCCTTTCTTGACATTTGGTAGTGAAGGGTTATTATTTCTTGAACGTCATAAAACGGTCTACCCTTTTGTAGAGAGAAATTCAATTTCTATCCAAGTATACATTTGAATACACGTGTTTTTTTTTATTTTTCTCCCCCAAAGTAATTTACTCCTCTGTTCCGGGTGTCTAAATGAAATTCTCTTTTTTATGCTTTGACGGGTGACGAAGTCAACCTTTTAAAAAAGATTTAACACACACAAGTAAAAATTACCATATTAAGATAGTTCTTCACGTGTCTAATATTTCATTACATGTGTGTAAATTTATACATTTTCCAGTTTAAGTATATCGATTATTTATTGGTTGCCGATTTTTTATTGGTCTAAGAGATCGATTCAATAACAATTAATATTCTCTTTTACACGAAATTATATGAAATTCATAAGTATTAAAAACGTTTAAACATTAAAAATATTTAAAATAATATAATAAATAATTAAAATATCAGATACAAATGTGAGTATATTATATAAATTCTAAAATTTTATAAAACATATATAGTACAAGTAGAATAATTAAATAATAAATGAAACAATTAATACTCCTATATATAGAAAAAGAAAAATTATATTGCAATTAATATGTACTTTTTTTACAATACATTTTTACTTCTGAAAGTAAATAGTATATTTAATTTTGATTAGAAGTTATAATGTGATACTTATTTTTATTTTCTATTGGCTTCTATTTACTTTCTTTTAATTAGGATTAAATTTTTTTAAATATATTTTTTAGTTTCTACAAAACTGAGCGAACTTACAATTAAATTTATTTTTGTGAATCCTCTCTCTCTCTCTCTCTCTCTCTCTCTCTCTCTCTCTCTCTCTCTTCAAATCAATTTAGAAATTCTTTTTATTTAAAAATTTTTTTTATTTTAAAATACAGTCGTAAATCGAGTTACTTGATATGCAGCTTTTCTAATATAATAGTTCTTTATTATTCTTGATGCGGTGAATTTTAAGACTGCATTAATAAATAAGACTTGCATTGATAAATTGAAGAATAGTAACAATAATTGTAATCGATTTTAATTAATTAATCAAGGTTACATCCGCCTTAAAATTATATGTAAAATTCTTGAATTTCATGACAGATGCTTACTAAACGAAAGTTGCGCAGTCTTTTTTAAAGATTACTATTTCTCGAAATAAACAGAAAGAGAAAAAACACGTTGACAAAGGTTGTTCGCTTTATGCATTTTGAAATCTCTTGCATTGTGGATATTACATATTTTTAAGAGAATAGATTTGTAGAATACTGTGCAAATATCTGCAATGCATTTTGATTCTTTTCTTCGATCATCCAACCATCGATCGAGCAGATACGATGGGGAACTATCAGTGAGAGAATACTTGTATAGAAAAAGGAATACTCGTTACAAGCAACTACAATACGAAACGTAATTGGAAAGAGTCGACGGACTCTTGCGACGCGTTACGACTCCAAACGCTCGTATAGCTTCTATTTATTCACGACCGAAATCGATAGATAAAATTCTAAAGAGTCGTAAAATTCATGAAAGATCAGCATTCTATGGGTACTTTCAAGAATGAAAGAGAAGAAAAAAAGAGATGAGAAGAGATTAATCCATACATTCAATCGTTAAGAGAAGGTCACAGGTGTACGTTCACGTTAAAGGAAATGTGTTAAAAGAAATATATGATGGAAAAACTTGAGCGATTCCCTTTGTCTTTAAGAACTATGGAATATAAGTGGAAATATGTGTATATGTCATAAATTTCTAATGATGCAATAAACTTTTTTAAAGAGGCCTTACAAGTCAATTTTTTGGCTTAAAATGTTTAGAGGACATAAACCCAACACGTTCCTTTTTTTTCTCAACAAATTAGAATAAGGATTTCTCTCTCTCTCTCTCTCTCTCTCCCCCCTCTTTCTCTTTTTCTCTGAAACACTAATTTAATATAATAATGACATTATGTAAATTCTAAAATAATTCATATCCGAGTTTTCACTACATATTTTTATTGAAATGTATTGAAGAGATATGCGAGTGAGTTGTTTATTTAGAATATTTATCTGAAAATTTATCAAAAAAGGGAATGATATGAGGCTTTGAGATGTAGGCACATACATTTTCTAAAATATTAGTAATGTATTTATTCTATTTAAGCATTGCATATCTTTAAGATGTTTTTATAAAATTCCTATATAAATCTTTATCGTAGATCATAGACTTTTCAGTTTGAATAAATTTCTGGTTGAATATTTATATCTTGTTTCTTCATATTCTCCATGCCTTTGTAATATCTGTAAATGCTGTATACAAATAAATATGCCATATTTGAAAACGTACACAAATGCATATTATGTATTATTCAACGCACGCGATTTGCTATGATATTAAAATATCTATGCGCGTAAACTATTTTCATGATTGATATGGATTTTGGGATATATCTGTACAAGACTATGCGGCGTGCAATGGATAAAACTTCGGCGAATTTCCTCCGAGACCCAGTTTCGACTGATTCTCCTTGTCTCCTTGAGAGCCATTCCCGTCATTCTTCTCATTCTGAAAAACGGCTCGCAAACTTGATGGAACCTCAATGCCAACTCCGTAAAATACGCGGAGGAAACCTTAACGACGATGAAGCAATTGAACGGTTTTCAGGGAACGTAAAAATAAGTTGGAAACAACTCGCGAAAAATGAAATAAATGTTGCCTGTATATTTTATAGGTGTTATATAAATTCTTCAAAATATTCTTCCAGAAAAACATTATATTAGACATTAAATAGATACATGATATTATTTCATATTATTTATTCATCTTGTATTATAAAATAACGGAAAAACAGCTTTTTAAATAATAATTATGTCTAGATTCATTACATGTGGAATATAATACTAACCATTCTTTTACTTTTTAATCTTTTATTCAATTATATAGTAAAATCGATAATATAATATCTGCGAATATTAGCGTATGGCTTTATTGAAAATCGGATTTGATTTCCGACGCCGCACCGCGAATTTTTGAGGCAAAAATGCTTCAACGCTTTCTCGGCGACTTTTCAACAGCTAGAAAACCAGTTAGAATCCAGTTTGTCATGTGTGGATTCATTTCAATTCTGGATGTAGCAAATTCACAGGGGAAAGATGCTCTTGATTCGAGTCGATAATTCTTCGTTCTCGCACTGACCGGCCAATGACGTACTTCATTATCCGTGCAAATTCGTCCCCCGAGTCGCGCACGAATAATCAAATCTCTCGCCGAAATCAGTTAATTATGCCATGCAGGTTCCGTCCATTTCATTATTTGATTCGTGTATCGCGTGTCTCTATAAACAGGCGAAGCACATGATCAACATTATATTCGCGCACGAATAGTCAATCGATGCGATATATACAACTCGATGCAGACAGTAGAGTATTCAGCATAGAATACTATGAACAATTGACGTCCTTATCATTGTTATTTAGGGAAACTGCTTCTGATCGAGAACTGACACGATTCTAAGTAACTATTTAATACGAATCTTTATTTAAAAACTTGGATATAAATGTTTGGGATGTTCTGCAAACCTTAATATTTAACATGGAAAACAATCATGAATTAACTTTCTACGAACCTGATGGGGTGTGACAGCAAGATGAATTTCTATAATTTCTTAAAAAGTATTGCGCGCATATTGCCGGTTTCGTGCAACTGGCGAGTGCGTTGTTACTAATCATACTATAGTATATTTATATTATAATATTTATGGTGAAGTATAACATGAGATATAAGATATATGTACATATAAGGTGTGTTCGGAGTCACATTACTAGGTCTATTTGCATCATTCCATCTTTATCATTTATTAAACATAAAACAAAGACAGAAACAACGTTAATAGTGCTCGGCGAACGCACTTATAATTCATGTTGATTTTCCATTTAGTTCGCGGAGGGTTAATAAAATATTGGATTGGTAAGGAAGTAATTGTGTTTTTTTTTAGCTCAAAGTTGTGTATATATAATATCTTCGTTAATAAAGAATGAAATTTAAATTTACAAAAAGGGTTTTAAAGCTTGAAATTTCTACTTTTGAAAGCTTATCGCATTTTATATGAGTTTGATAATTTTTACACATCAAAAACTACGAGTTGAAAAAGACGGAAAATTTTCTTCTCACTTTGTGAGTTTGTAACGTGCCCAAAACAAATTTGAGAAAATTTTCGACTACCTCGTGAAAGCTTGATACTTTCCCTACAAAATCGGTTTTTTAAAATATTCCTACGATTTTTGGTTACTAAGTTATCGTGGATTAAATAAAAGGATTATTTTGCCTTTAATTGCTCATAACTCCGTTAAAAATTGTCGTATCGCAATTTAAAAAAGAGATTCTTAAAGCTGAAACTTTACTCTATCAAGATATACAATATTTATATTGATTGGTAAGAAAGTAATTGCGGTTTTTACAGATAGATGCTTTTTAAAAAAACGCAATTACTTTCTTGCCAACCCAATATATTTAGTTTAGACAATTTAGAAATAAACCGAAATTTTCTGATTATTAATCAAATATTTATATGCAGCTTTTATATATTCCAAATATTGCATAATACATAGAATATTTAAGTGTGATACTGGTTAGAGTTTAATTATTACGTATGTAGTAATAATATCTATGTATTTGATTATTATGACTATTTGGGAAAAAGAGCATGCTTGAATTAGTGTGATATGTATGATTATTGATAATATATTAATAGAAACAAATTAAATTTTTGGTTATAATGATTGAACGATGATCATCCGCGAGCAGTATACAGTACCATCGAGAGATGAATGCAGTTATAGCGTTCTATTTTTTGTAAATAAAAAATCATAAAATAAAATAAAAAGTGCAGCATTATGAGACTTTCACTGATATTCGAATAAAATTTCTTAAATGCCAGATCTCACATTAAAAAAAAATGGATGCATTAATTGGAATTCAAATTAAAAATGGACAAATCAGGATTTTTTAATTGAATTTATTATAATTTTAGTTGGAGTAATCAGAATTCTAATTTATATAATGAAAATCTTCTGATAAGCATGTATGATGCTTATTAACATTATTTATTATTATTTATTATTATTAAATCGATTATTAATTTAATTTGTGATATTATTATTGCAACTTCATTGGTCTAGTTTTTTAAAGTAGCTTACTATATTTTATATGAAAGAAAAATTAATTCACAGACACAAAAATATATCGTATATTTCTTGTATATTGCATATATAGATTTTGTTAGGGTACACTGAAAGAAAAGATTGATTCAATATGACATATCATTTTTAATTGGCTGCAGCAGCCAATTTTTGGTTGCGTGAGTCTATCAAAATTGTATATTGCAAATAGTGACATTGCAGATAGGTTAACACAACCAAAAATTGCTATTGCAACTAAGAATTGGTTGCTGCAGCCAATTAAAAATACTATATCATATTTTACTATCTAAATTACTGCAATAGTCAATCTTTTCGTTTAGTGTCCGCATATATTTACCTATATATATATATACACACACAATATCTATTTCAAACCTATATATATATATTTATGATAAATAAAAATTGAAATGCTTTGGAAAGAACATTTCGAAAACCTTAGTATTTTTTTTTAAAGAAAAATTAATTCAGGAGATAATATTTTGTATATTTTAGATAAAGATTATTTTAGGACACGCCTCTCTTTATTCTACCAGTATCGATATTTTTCCTCTGTATTTTGTAATCCACCGGTACTGACTGTGCACGAAATGTTTTATGCATTTTCCCTGCGTACGAATGTACGCGAGCAAATCGTATGGCGGTTGCAAGTATCGGGCTATTTTACTGGAATACCGTTTTATCGTATGCAAACGTCGAATCCGACCTTGGAATGAGGGATGAGTTACGCGAGGAATTGAAAGGCGTAAGAGGAATGTATGCAAATACTGACAAACTTGGTATCGTGGTCGTGTTGACACGTTCATCAGACGGCCGAAGTTGAAACGATTGGATGAACTACTGAAAGGATTTCATGGTTCGGATGAGATGGAGGTACTTAGTGCCCGATTTTCAAACATCAAAACAGATCTCAAATCCTCTTATTGATTAATTCTCGCGCAAGGTTTAATACTTTTTTATAAGATATTCTGATCTATTCCTCTCTAATCTCTCTCTCTCTCTCTCTCTCTCTCTCTCTCTCTCTCTCTCTCTCAATCTCTCGCTCGCTTTCGCTCTCGCTCTCGTTCTCTCTATCGCTCTTTTTATTTTTGCAAATATTTCGAGGAAGAATTTAATAATTTGAAAAATGGAAAAAATTAGTTTGTAATAAAAATACGGATATATTACACTCATAATACGTTATATACATATAACAATTATTTATAAAATATGCATCTTATCTTATATTTTTTATTTTCTTTAAAAATTTTTCTTATAAGAACATTGTATAAAATTACATCTGTTGAAAAATTAAGAAATAATTTTTTTTACAATAATAAATGTTTTATAGTACAATATTTTATAATTGGACGCTGTAATTATTTCTCTGCGAACGAGAGAATTTATTTTAATCTATTCTGCAATTTTATTTCAGTAAGATAAAAAAGATACCTATCGTATTCATATATTTAACGTATTAAACAGTTGTTTATTTTTTACGCGTATAGTGATGATTTTTTGCATTATTTTTTATCACCTCCGGAATTATTTGTAATGTAATCTCTATACTGTGTAACTTATATTTTTAATTATATTTTTAGGCTTACATTTTTAATATTTTCTAAACATTATGTCTAAATTGAAACTTTTATTTTTATTAGACATGTCAAAATGAAGCAGACGTCGTGGAATAGAATGTGAAAGTTTTCAGTTATCGTAAGTACAAGCAATTGAGAGCTGAAAACTTTCTCGACCATAAGAAAGTCGTATCAAATCATATTCTCTTGAACATTCACTGTAATTCTCTCAGGGATAAAAATCATCGGAACCTTTAAAGGTTGGATTCTTTACAAGTTTAAATCGCGGAGTGAAAATAATACGATAATAATGGCGTGATAATCGATTATATGTCGAAAAAAGAAGTATAGTTTACACCAAAGAAGTTCACGTTTATATAAACATTTCGTGCATTGAACGTCAGAAATTATGAATCAAAGGGTAATAGAATTAATTAGATCCATTGCTGTTTTAAATTTTGATTAGGGATCTTTTTTGTTTATTTTGTATTACTATGACTTATTGTGCGATACGTTAGGACAGGTACGAGTTGTTGTTAATTCGTTTCTGCCATATATTTGTTTATTATTGGTTGCGTCCGGTCTGGCAAATTGAAAGTGCAATATCAAACCGATCGAGTAACAAAATAGAGACCACAAATCTTTATTAAGAGTACACACGCAAATTTCTGTTTTGAAATTTTCTATTTTATCCACGTGAATTGCGCATTCACGATTTTGCACGTACGCGAGTTAAATCGGCCTCAAGAATGCCACGACGAGAGCTTATTTGCGTCGACGGAAGCGTTGTTTCGCTTATAATCTTAAGTGAGAAATTAGTTACGCAGATTAACCATGGTGATGTGTTTCGAATGTCCTTACTCTGTAAAAGTGAATCAGTGTATTATCACTGACTTCAGTGCTATACTTATAACTGTAATATCAGCGTATATTTACTATTTTTTATTAATAATACACACTGATTCATTTTTAGAAATTATGGTTTCTACAGATTGAATCTACAGAAAATCATAATTTCTAAAAATGAATTAGTATATTCTTACTGAAAAACAATAAATATTCACTTCGATTACATCAGTTATAAGTATAGCACTGAAGTCAGTAATAATATACTGATTCACTTTTAGAAAATACAGTTTTAAATATGCAGTTTGCGAATTGTCGTGTCAGTTTTTACATTGGTAAATCATCTGCCAGCTACAGTCTCGTAATTTAGAAAAGTTTGACTTTCTGTTTATGCAATGTTTGTTTAACATCTTTTTACCGTATCCATGTATGATCCATTTTTCGAGACGAAAAATTGTCTCTCGTAAACCTGCATCTGTTCGCAAAAGTTTCATTGATCATTTACGTCACTATAATGTTACCGATTCTGTTCCGATACTCTTATAAAAATAAGAGAACTATGAAAATTCCTTCTACAATGTGTATTTTTCTTCATAAGAAGTATACATTAACAATTGCTTTTTACCTTTGCTTTCTGCCATCTATTTTATTTTGCGAAAACATAAAGTGAATCCCAAAGTGGCGATTTGTATCTCCTTCATAAGTAGATAACGTTTTTAACAAGCTGACTTACTTTTAAGACTCCTCGGAGATGCAACTTTACTTCGATGCGAACAGAAGCGAAGTGCATTTCGTCCATTTTATATTTAAGTTACATAATAGAAAGATCGTTGAACGTCATATTCTTCTTCATATGCAGTATATTATGTAAAGAGTTGTTGGGCGTTTTTGATCCTTGCTCTACTTTACATAATTCAGCGCTGCTATATTGTAAGTCTTACAAAAGCAAATTCATGAATGTGAATTACAATATTACGAAAATAATATTACTTGACGGAAAAGATATTTTAGATGCAAGCAGTAGCTCTAATTTAAATCTCTTTGTTACATCTTTGAATGTCTTGTTACGTCATAAGTAGGATACAGTGATGCAAATTGAAGTCGTTATTAAGTAGTCGTACTCTTTAATTTTAAATATAACCACGCAATACGAATAAATCGCATATACATTACATGACCTAGAATGTTGAATTTCAGATAACATCTAAAATATGTCATTGTTAACAAATACTTTATTAGGGACATAACTCTTGGCTTCTTTTTAATTAAGCTATTTCTTTTTATTTCACACAAGCCGGATGTTATTAATTATGAAAACTGTTTGCGCAATAATTAACGAGGTGTCATATATTACTTTTTTACATTAAAGTTCCGTAACGTTATATAATAGATCGTGTTTGTGCATGCTCTGTATTTCGTTGATAACATTAACCGTATTCTCTATTAGATTTTACTGTATGCGCCATACTCATACTCGATATTTTAGTTATGAAAAACATAATGAGATATAAAAAGAGACAGGTATATAGTAGTAGGCAGTATTATAATTTACATTATAATAAAAAAACATTTTGTATTTGTGTTAAATTTTTAATATATCCGAGTGTTACTTCAACATGATGTGATTGTTTGAACATTTTGTGTTAAATTGATATTTAGCATTTCTTGGTGTTAAAATAACATAATTTAAGAATACAAATAATAAAAAATATATTTTAAAACTTAAATTTTCAGATAAATGAATAAAATGTGTTAATTTAATATGTTATAAATGAAGAAATATGCTTCTACAATTGTTAGTGTAACATTTTTTGTGTTAATATTTTACATTTTGTGTTAATATTTATGTTACTTCCTAACATATTTATCTTATGTTAAATTAATACAGGGGTGGATCATTTAGAACACATGAAATGTATTAAATTTTTTACACAAATTGTCCAATTGTGATTTATTGGCGACTGTCTCTATTAACTTCATATATAAAAAATTAAGGACAAATTGAGTTGTAAAAGCTTTATCTGTCCAAAGTCGTTAATTAATTTTTGTTACTATCACATCTGCGTTTAAAAATCATATTATTTATCGTTTTTATCTTTTTGAAATTGAGTTGCGTTTCAACATTGAGAATAATCCGATTAAGGTTGAAATGTATGTTTTATTATTTGACATTTTAGCATTAAAATGTCTTGCTTGGATTGTAGCTCTTTATCTTTTTAATTTTTAAATTAATTGAGTCTTTTGTTTATTAATTGAATTTTCTAATTATATAGACATATCTATAGTATAATAATTGGTAACGTAATATTCGATATAACGATGGCAAAGAGAAAAAATATTTAGAAATAGAAGATTATAAATACTATTATTATACAAGATATATTAACGTTCCAATTAATATACCACGTGCGTATATTTATTTTGCTTGGCAAGCAAACTTTTATAAACAGAAATGTCGATTATTATCGGGTGAATAAAATTCTGTTGCAGTTATATCGATAAATTCATGTTTATGTTTTCCGAAGAACGTTCCGTGTGCTTTCAACAATAATCTGATTATCGTTTCGATAACGCTAATCATACTTTCCTAAGGATTGTAAATTTGCACAAATTGTTGAATACTGTATAGTGATGTGTATAGACTACAACTTTGTATCGTTATCCGCTGCGATTCTGTTATCTATCGTGTCACGAATATAGAATAGTAGAAAATCATATCTATGGACACGCGACAGCCGCGTCGATGACATGGAACGCCGCTTTTCACGCATACGATTCAGTGCATATATACGAAGCAGTTTATACGTATATTTTTATGTGTTTACGGCTTGGCGCGTACACTCCGCGTGACAGTTAAAACGTTTTGTACACGTGTCCTGATTCTACGGCATGCTATCGATCTCGCCGCCGCGGCTATTGCTGCCTCGACAGGGGAAATACCTCGCACCGGAGATATTTCTAACACATTTGTAAAGCAGCCTGGGTTGCATTCACGAGTATCTCTTCACAATGAATATCGTGTCACCGATCATCTGAAAAGCCTCGTACGTTTCGAGATGCGTATCCTCGATAGTGAAAAGTTTAATAATTTCGAAACAGTCTGTTTTATATATATAGCGTAGAAATAATATTACTCTCGTTCATTTCAAGAAATGAATGTGTTGTTTTTTTTACTTAGAAAAATCTAAAGTTACGTACGTATTGTAAATTATATTTTTTAAATATATTTTTATTTTTGAATAATATTTTAAGAAATATATATTAGCTGATATTATCTTTGAAAGTTAATTTCAATATGCCGAAAAATGTATTGAAATTTTGTATTATTTCAATTTTGCGAAGGATATTATAAGCAATATTATCGTCAAACGGAACTAGATAAACTTTGGCTTGCGATGACGTCCACGAAGGCACGAAGCGTAACAATTCGCAGCTAACTTTTGAACAGACGATCTGTCAATAGACTCTTCGGCGTTGTAAGTCGGTTCTATTGCTATATTGGTTAAACAGCGAAAATTTCTATAAACGTCAGAGATACTTATCGATCGCTTAAAATTGACGTCAGCGTTGGACTCAATTGAAAAACAATTAAATTATATAGATATGAAATGATATTTGTATGTGCATTATCCGCAAATATCAGGAATACTTTGATTTATTAGGACTTGTAGAATATGGTTTTATTATTACACAAGGAGTGGTGCTCTATTTAACGAATTGTGCATTAAATTATATATTTTCATTTAATTTCCATATTTTGCCAATTAATATCGATTATAACAATAAGCAAATAACATATTTAGACGAAATGAAATTAATTATTGCTGATTTAATTAGTTAAACGTTGCACATTCTAAATCATGAAATGATTAAAATAATTATCGGTGATAATTTACTGGATTCTCGATAATCACATTGCGGTTTAGAACATGTTTTTTAGCCAACAAATTGCTGACCACAAACAGTGCACTGCGTAATTAAACGAATGGTATATGTATTGTTTAATCTCATGTTTTTGAAAATCTACGAGAAATTGTCAGCATAAATTGTGGTCGTTTCTGGATCGTTTCCATGCCGACACATATAAATAAATCGTGAAAAAATCGGGAGTTATTTGGCAATAACGTGCAGCTCAACGTATGTGTTGCAGTGTCAAGATGAAATTTGTGTTATTGACAGGACGTGATCGCTAGCTTTTCAAAACTAGGAGAGCGTGAAAATATGAAAATATGTTTGTTACAAATTTTATGCTATATTTTGAAAAGAATTGCACAAATTGATTTTTTTTTAAAGAAAATAATATAAAAAAAAAGGAAAGAAAAAACAAAAGAGGAGGAGGGAGAGAAGTACTAATTTTTAATGAGCAGGGAGAGAAGTACTTATTTTTATTTTTTCATTTAATTATATTTTTAAAATTATTTTTGATATTTATTATACTTTTTCTATTGATTTTCTTTTAATAGCAAACCGTTTTAATAAAGTTTACGAGAAAGCACAAAGCTTTTGTTTTTGCAGCACGATTACGGTTTGGAATCAATTAATCTTCTGCAGTATATATTGTGATTAATAATAACGTGACAACACATTAGCGCGAATCTTTTTATCTAATTACAAATACGGATCTAGATGATCACATTACATTAATGACCAAGTATTGTTGTATCGCAATTACGCTTGTAGAAGTAATACTTTATAGAAGTCGAGTAATTCAAATCGCGTCAATTTAAATCCAACGAAATACTCGGAACTGAATAATGTCGCGTTATTACACGAATGCAATCGCGGGTGCAGTTATTCCACCGTTATGGAGATATATACGTCCTGGATACATTGTTCTCTCAAATTATCATTTGAAATATTAATGAGCCAGTCATGTTACGCGAATTCACAAGAGATGCCTTACGCAAATCCCGTCTACCAATTACCATGTATATTGTACCATAAGAATCAAAGCTATCGTCATTCGTTATGAATGTTACGATCCAAAGGATCGCAATCTATTGTTTTCATCATATATTCAAATTTTTTCTAATATTCCTTTAATAAATGAATTATCTTTCCAAGTCATAATTTATGTTCCACAAAAATGTCATCTATATTTGAGAAAAAAAATAAAATTATTGTGTCATTCTGAGAAAGAAAAGAAATAAGGCAATTTAAAAAAATCTATTCTTACTTAATATTATTCTTTCTTTATTTAATAAATAAAATGACTTTTATTATCGTCTTCTGACATCTTTTATACTTTTTATAAGAGGTCCGCCCAGGGCAATCTTTTGAGATAACTTCACACGAGGGAACAGAAATATAATTCTACTCAATTGTCATGCAGATCGTGACAATCGGGTATTGTCGATTCGTCTTGGATACGATCCATCTTCCTATAGAGATACTGAAGAATCACGTTAAAAGCGGAAACGTGAGCTGTCGGAAACTTCCGTTAGAAAGTTTATGGTCGGAGATAAGTGGAATATTAAAACGTAATGTGTAAGAGATAAAAATCAGAAGTGAACTTTTTATTATGTTTGTATCTCAAACATCTTTCTGATAAAAAAAAGATAACATTGTCATTTTTTACTAAAGAATAAATGAAGCCAATATAACTGGTTTGTTACATTTTTAATATCTTAATAATTTAATATCTAAGGTAAATATAGTATTTAATGAACATGACTCAATTATTGAACGAAACTTTTTAAATGTTATATTTTAATGATATATACTACTCTAAATAAATTTGTTATTAAATTTGTATAAACAATGAATCAATTTAGAGTCGTACATATCATTAAAAGCTTAATATTTAAAAATTATGTCATTTCGTCCAGTAATTAGGTCATGTCTACTAACTAGTACATTTATTTTATATAATGCTATATTATAAAATGTTACATATAAGAAATGCAACTGAAGAATATAAATTATGAGCAACTGTACGTCTATAAAAGGCAACATTACTAGCTATATTGCAATTTGTTAAAAATAAACATTTTTATATTACTAATTATAATAATTCTGGAAAACATTTTTGTAGATAATAACACTTAAAATTCTATTACATTGGTTAACATATTAATATCGCAATAAATTACAATTAACTAACAAAAATTTTTTAAACGAATCTTTTTAAAATTGTTGTTACACTGAAAATTTCTTGCGTTTATTCCTAATCTTTTTTTATATCCTAATCTTGATTTCACGTCAAAAACGTACGATGAGAACTTCGCAAGATTAATGCCTCCGTATAATATGCGCACATACAGCCGGCAATTAGAATTGCAATTTTATTTGCATTGAGAAATAGCACGCGCGAGGCCATTGCGTCGTTGGCGATTCATGTCAATGTCCATGGAAGTACGACCTCTTAGTAATTTATAGCTGAGAGAGAAACGAAAGAATAACAAATTGCAGTTGTTGCTGAAAATTCGTATATATGACTGCTACCAATATCGACGCATAGTATCGGTTTGCAATTTGTGACCTATCGCATATAGGTCGAATGTTCATTATATTATACTCTTGAGATCATATATTTTCAAATTAACTGTACTTGAAAAACTCATAATTATCCGTTGAATTTTTGTTCCTGTTATGAGGTTTAGAAATATGAACTGAAAATCGCGTAATTTTAGTGAGTTTACTTTTTTGTAATATAAAGGTGGAAAAATTGCGATATTAACATGAAATATAAATACAATTTATGTATGCTTGTAATTTTGATCTTATTGACATTATGTATGTATCAATTTTAATCCTTATACAATGAGGTCATTTTTGGAATATATACTAAGATCTCTGACAATTTACTTGGTTTTTATGCTTGTAGACGTAAAAGCGTGATATAAAATTAAAGAGCCATGTTTTCTACTGTGATCGATAAATGCGATTATTTTATTGTTATATCACATTGAATATAATCGAATACAATAAGATCAGATGTTCGGTTTTAATACTAAATATAAAATGAAAATGTGGGTGGAGAAAATGAATGTGCGAGACGAAATATTTTAGCAGATTTTCCGCAAGGAGCATTAAAAATATTTTGCACCGTTCTTCATATTTACTTTCGTACTTTTTCACGTTCCCTAAGCGGATAAAATTGTGCGTCGAATAGGACCGTTTTGAACATTAAAAAGTCTATGTATTGATTTACATAAACTACATCTTACAACTCAGATATTTTTTTAAATATATTTTTAAAATAAATAATTTGCTTTAAAAAATTATATTTTAAGCAAAAAATCTATAACAGAAGTTAAACAGTTAAACGTGTTAAAATTTTTTAATATTTCACGGAAATCCCTAAATTATAATAAGAAACTACAAAGAAAGAAAATATAATAGACACTAAGGCTTCCTATATATCAGTTTTATTATCAGTACCTACATTATAATTTATAATAATCTGTAATTTAATAGATACTGTTGCGCAATCAACTACATTATTTTTCTGAATAGATAAATTTTGAATTGATGATCGATCTAGTGATTACTCATCATTTGTATAGTAATGATGATATCATTAACCACCTGCCATTGCATTATAGGATTGGGATTGACATATCGAATTACGTATGATTTTACATTACACATTATCCTTTTATCATTTAATTTTACATTTGATTGAACCATAACGTATCTCTAAAATATAATCCGTTAATGTCATTTTAATAATACTCTCTGCATTCTTATATTTATATGTTGTAGCTTTTTTTTCAAAAAGATATACTAGTGGTCTTAAGCTTCAGGATACCATAAAAAATTATTTTCATTAGGTTACAAAAATGTACGGACTCATTAGTGAAGTACTTTAAAACTTTGAAAGAATTTCAATTAAAATTATTAAATATTATGTAAAGAGAAAAGTTAGTACGCGATGATACGACAGATTAATTTTTGTGGGATTTATGATGGTTTTAATTAAAAGCAACCAAAAAGTGTGTGATAGTTGTAGCTGCTTTTAATTAAAACTTGTCAGACACATATAGTAAAGAGAAAGAGAGTTGCATTCATTGGATAAAATATCATGTGAATTCTTTTACATTTTTATGGAAAATACTTTCAAGGAAAAAAAATTTTAAACTGGTCACTTTTATTGTTTCAGAAGAATAACATAAAATGTTATGTCAGAATCAAATATAATACAATATATTTATAAATTTAATTCTTAACTTTATTAAATAAATATAATTGACATATCTTGTTATTACTTAAAAATTTATTAATTATAAATTTTTAATTAATAACTAAAATTTTAATTAAAAATCTAATATAAATAAATACTTTTAGTAATGTAAGTTATTGCTTCTTTTATATGCATATATATTATGTAATCCATCTCAGAACAAAATAAATATGACACAGTACGTGAAGAAATTTAAATTACACAGAATGAAAATATAAAGATGAATGTAAAATGAAAAATTAATTAACAATTGTGAAATTTTAACTGTTTGTAAAAGTAAAAATTATAAGACAAGGATTATTTGCATTCCTTATTTTGTCATCAGTGCGGCTTGTGTCATTTGCCCGCGTTCTCGTTGCAAACTGGAAACTTCGTTTACAACTTCAAAGAGGAAAATTGTTTCGTTTTACTTGAATGCAATTCGCGTGTTGATGTGAAAGTAGCATTCGGCAGCATAAGACTTTTTCGTTTATGTTGAGGCGCTTTGACTTGTTTCTCGAAAGTTTATGCGCGCTATTCCATTTTGCATCCTAATCTGCCCGCACGGCCCGATAATGTGCGCGGAGAGTAAATTTGCAGGGCAAATGTACTTTGTTAATTAGTGCTTTTGCGATAAGACAACTGTATACTAAGCGTCAGCATTATTATTTAGCGAGAAACTTTAGGACTTCAGAATTTAGCTAAATGTATCGTAATAAGGCATCTCTGTTACTCTCGATTTTATTATATTCAAAATCATTTCGATTAATTATAGATAATTATAATTGGCGCCATCAATTCTTCTTTTATTGATTCTCTTTTAATAGATGCATAATAGTACATTGAAAAATAAAAAAATATTTCGCGAAATAAACTTTTGGAATGTAATTGAATTAAATATTTATCATATACTTAAACGTGGACTTGCTTCTCTCAAAATTTTAATTTGATTAAAATTTAATTCATGTTTTCTTAAGATATATTTACGAATCATTCAATTGTAATTAATCATCAATAATAATCACATTTATAATAAAATGTGAACAAGATAATATTTAAATAACAATAATGGCGATGATAATATTTTTCAAATTT
Organism: Acromyrmex echinatior; assembly: GCF_024713525.1. Taxonomy (NCBI): domain Eukaryota; kingdom Metazoa; phylum Arthropoda; class Insecta; order Hymenoptera; family Formicidae; genus Acromyrmex; species Acromyrmex echinatior. Next base: position 8,577,542 of record NC_141854.1, read on the forward strand.
AATTAAAATTAATGTAAGGTAATACACACACTTTTTTAAAATTCTATTTAATCGCACGCGCTACATTGGCAATGTTCTACATTAGCTGCGTTCGGAAACGTGTCTTGGATTCATCATCTATCCTTGTTTAACATTTAATGTTAATCTAAGCGATGTTTCCGAACGCAGCCATTACTGCTTTATAATATCACATATTTCTGTCTGGTTGTAGCGTTGATTAATGGTATAATCTTATTTTTTGCTTTTTTATAAAAAATTGTATCTATTTGTTTTGACTATGAAAAATGTCTTCTTTTGATTACAAAAAATTATAAATTGTACAGACGCTTTATTCCAGACGTATCATATTTCCTTTTTTCGCACAAAGAAAAAATTGACTACTTAAAAATAAATAAGATCTCACGTCTAGTTTCATACCAGACTTTATCAAATTAGTCAACATGTGTGTCATTTACTACGAAAATTCAGGTTTTTAGGTTAATGGGATTTGTATGCGTGATCAGATTACGTTTATTACCAGCTACGACTCGATTTATCTTCTTTAGATCGGGGAGAACTCGAGAAGAATTATTAAACTCGTCCATACACGGATATGTCCGATATCGTGTTGGAAATAATTAAGTAACAATACGAAGTAATAATTTTGAATAAACAGTTTCATCATTTTCATGATTGGCTCAGTAGTGCATTTCACGAAACGCAAGCTTGTTTGATTAATCATCGTGGAATAGCATGCTGAGTGCCATGCTGATATGATGAATGAGAATAACATAAGTAACGAATATTAATGTCGCATATATCAGTATGTTATCACATTATACTTGGCAATTGTACATTTTGTCACATTCAGCTTATAAGATTTTCCTGTTTACACGAGATCACGTAAAAGGTACAAAGGAAAACTCTTAAAAATCCTCTCTTTTCTGAAGCACAGTTAAAAATTGCTTTAACGTGCAGAGTATCGGATGAATTTTATTGGCTCTCTTGTTTTTATGGTTTTGAAACGCTACATGGCTGGTTCTACGCTGAATAAAAATATATATACAGGAAATATAAGATTATACGATATTGAAAAGAATTGCGAGATGCGCGACGTGAGTTTATTGCTGCAATTATATAAAATGTATACTCATGTGCGGCTTTGTGCTATCTTAGTGACGCAATCCGTGTGGTAAATCCACGGTTGCACGTGCAACACCGAACACGATCGAGGCAAGTGAGGCTGTTATCGCTTTAATATTCGAAGCTGGCGGACGTTGCAATGTTCCCATGGCCCGCCGGTCGGATTATTTGCCTTCCATTTCGTGTTGGTGCACTATTGTGTACATCGTAACTATGTTAACGTTGTTCATGACGCGAGCGAAACACCATGGTTAACACCGCCGCGCTCTTGGCATTATATTGTTGTTTTCATTGTCTTCGCTTGGTCGGTCGTTTCGGTCCACGAAAAGGTACCGCCATTAGAACGATAATGCATAAATTCACTGCTCATTATGCTGTTGTACACTCCTTAAGTTCTAACATTGCTCACGTACGCAATTAAGCTGTTTAATTATGAGTGACATTAGATGAGATTTTCCACACGTTCGAAATGATGAGAGGTATGTACTACAAGTATCCTTGGTTGTTTATAAATTTTTCTGTGTCGCGAAAATAACAACAGTTAATACGATAGACTATTTTATAGACATTAGCAATATTTTCTCGATTTATTTCTATATTAATATTAGGTGTTGGAATTAATTCGTAGCGTTTTACAAGTGATGGGAAGTACTTTCATTAATGTATTTTTTAATGCTCATGTGAAATAAATAACATTCTTTCATTAAAAAACGCTACGAATTAATTCCAACACCTAATATTATTATAAATAATTATTATAAATATTATATTAAGCGATTTTTTTAACGAAGTAATAGAATACCGCTGTTTGAATATCACTGAATACATTATGTAATGTTTTTTTCATAATAAAACCGATTATTTTTTTAATATTAAGAATTGTCTAATTGTATTTTTCACATTAAAAACTTGTGATTATATATTATAAATGAAATGACAATATTTCATAATTTATTTTATTTAAAAAATCGTCAGATATGTCACAAATTAATGGTACAAAATATAACTAAATGATATGTAATATTTGATATAAATTAAAATATATATGAAATATTTATATCAAATGAAATATAATTTAAATTTAAATTTTATTTTATAATAGGAAATAGAGAATGTATTATTTGAATATATCTGAATATATTTGAATAATGATTGTGTTTAGCAGATAAAGCATCTTAGTGAGCGCTGAGTGATTTTTTATTACAATTAATTTTTACACTTATCTTAGATCCAACGAAGAATTAAACGCAAGAAAATAATATTAAAAAATCAATGAGTGTTTATTTGCATTTAATTCTTCGTTAAGAAATCAGTTGTAATAAAGAAAATCACTCAGCTCTCACAGAGTATTAGCATCTTATTAAAATATTATAATACCTAAGTGGTCTTAAAATAAAAATCAATTACATGGAAAAAAATTGTTTAAAGTAACTAAAAACTTTATCGATTCGGCAAATCTACAGCTGAATTAGCAATTATTCATAATTATATGTAAAGCACAACAAATTTATTAATACAGCAAGATAATTTTCTACGAAAATCAATTCAATATATAGATCAAAATTTTTACCAAACATGCTAAGATGGCGCATATATTTACTAATGTACTAAAAAAGCATGTGACATTATTATGGAAAAAATATATTGAATGATATAGTAAAGCTAACTTACTGCACGAATTCATCATCTATAACTAAGAAGATTTAACAGTTTAACAAATTGTTAATGTTATTCAGTTGTCAACTTTAACGTAGAAAACTGACTGTCCGTATACTACTATTATATTTATTTATGTAGATTTATTAAATCAGTGAAGTTTTTAGTTGTGCTTTTTTTCCGTGTAGCAATTTTCGTTATTTGTTCTATGTGAGCATACACGAGAAAGATTTATTAAAACAACTAAAAACTTCTCTAATTCAGCAAATCTATAGCCATAATTACGGACAGCTGGTTTTCTATGCAAAGTTGTACAGTTGAATAAAATTAGCGATTATGGATAATCACATTTGTTATAATGCACAGTAAATTTGTTAATACAGCAAAGATAACTTTTTACGAAAATAAGTCTAATATATAGATGAAAATTTTGAAGAAAACGTGCTAAGATGGCTTATCATACTTTTTGCTATTGTAATGAAGAAAACTAATTAATAATTGTTATATTAGTAATTTTTATTATAGTAAAGAATCAGCTGAATTAGCATATTGAAAATTGCTTACAGATATAATGTTTTTGATCCATTAAATTTTAGTTACAGATGTTGAACTTGCGTAGCAAGCAGTTTTTTTTTGCTAAACCAATCAATCTACTTTTTTTCTGTTATACATCGACCAAAATATAAGAACTAATCATAATAAACACTGAGCGTTTACTGAGGTGCTTCATCTACTAAATCAATTGTGTTATTCAAACATACTCAGATATACTTAAATATCATTCTATTTCCCATTGTTATATAACAAAAAATTAATGTTTAAATTATATTTTATACAAATATTGTTACTTTATTTAAGAAATCGCCAGATTTTTGTAGCCACCTTGTATAATTCGATAAAACAATGATAATGAGATTTCTGGAAAAAATAAACGGTGAGCACATTACTCGAACAGTGCATAAAGTCGAACGGCTTATATGCTTATTTGTCGAAATCTTGGAATTAGTCCGGGATTAAGTTTCACTGTCGCCGCTAATACAACAAAATCCGTAAAGCCTTTAAAGAGGACACATCGTTGAAACTCGCTTCGCCATACTTTCCAGAGAATGTACCCGCGGTATTGCCAGGAAATTTTAATGAAACTATTTTACGGTACTTTTATACTAGACCAGAGGCTCCAGCGGCGCTTACAATAACGGTCTTCAGAAAGTTTTAAGGGTGAGAAGCGAGACTCCTAAGAAATCTTTCATTGCTGCGACTCCACGATGACGAGATTCGGTAAATAAAAACGAATAGTAGATTGCCGTTTGGTTACATTGACGATGTATACACGCCATTGCAATAACACGTTTGATGAAAAAGTTCTCTATTTCGAAGCATAGAATAATATAATTTTCATAGAAAATTATATTAGCTGTATTAATAAATTTGCTGTGCTTTACATATGATTATAAATAATTTTATCTCTTATATTACTTTTGTACGTTTCAGATATTTATACATTTACTTAATTATACATTTACCTATTACCTTTTGTATACATTTCAAATATTTATACCTACATTTCTGTAGAACCTATCATAATTTATTTCAATCGTCGAAATGTGCTACAAAAACTAGTAGTGACGATATAAAATGAATTATTTCTCAATCTAATTTTACCATATCTTTTAAATCCTAATGAGTAATTGATTAAATATCACGGTATAGTTAAGTTTTATTTAAAATTAAAGTAATACAAAATTAATTATACTTGAGATTAGTTTTTGCAATTAATCAAATATAGAGATATTAATCAAATAATTTATATTTGTTATAAAATGAATTCTACGCTACGTCATATAATTTGTTGTAATTTTGCAAATTAATTTATTTATTTTTAATATAGTTTTATATATTTTTTTTCACGAAAATCAAAAAACGGCAACGTGATGTAATCTGACAAACGAGAAATCATAATATAAGAATATTTTTGAATGAATATTAAGGAAAGGATTAAAGAAAAAAAGCTCTTTAAGTCGAATATAATTTATGAAAATGTAATTTTATTTATAATTCACATATTCATTCCCAAATTTTTATAATTATCCTGATTTCCGTAATATTCTCGAATTGCAAGGAACGTATTAATTGCAGATCTTAAAATGTAATTTCATTAATACAATGTATGCGATTACAACAACTGACTGCATACTTATTGCGCGATCGAATTTTCCGTTACCATGAAATATCGCTATATCGTTTTCCAGCACTTTATAGTCGAAGCAATAAATTGTATGTCGTAACGTTTACACATGGTAGCGACACTTTCCTACGTCTACGTCACAAAAATAGTTTTATAGCCAAGTGCCCTATTAATAATAGATATCGTTATTATTAATAGCGTACTTGACTATAAAATCGCTTCTGCGTGACGAGAAAAAGTACCACGCCTTATCTATTTTGTCCATTTCGTGACGTATTACCATTTCAAAAATTGCAAAAATTCCTTTTTTTTATTTGCCACAGCAAATATTGTGGCCTTTGCAAGCGATCGATAAGCTACGTATGGTCAAATATCTATTTTAGGTATTGCTCTTCCCCGGCAATATCACGTTACGTGTTTACACAGTTGAGTAACAAGCTCTACGAGAGCGATATGGAGACAAATTACCCGAGGAAAAAAATGGCGCCAAAAATCAACCCATATGTTGTATGAAAAAGAAAGCTTAAAATTTTTTTAAATAAATATACAATACATCTATCTATTATATATATTTTACACATTATTTTTCTGAGATTGTACTTTTTTTAATTATAAGTTTATCAAATATTAAATTCTTTTCTATTTTCTCTGATAACGATTCTCTTATAACGATGATGATAATCTGAACAGAATCATGTGCAAAATGACAAAAATAGTCGAAATAGATGTAACATAAAAATAAATCGATAATATCTCAAAATATCTTAAACGTATTTTTTTTCCATCTGTACCTTTAATTCGGGAAGTCGATTCACTTCGTTGAATCACATCGAATCGTCATTCTTACATTTGCTATTGTATCGAAAGCAGAGAGTATCCGATACACTTAATCTGCATTGGCGGTACAACGTTTCGTTAAAAGGAACATTCCGTGGATAATGCGGAAATGCTGCCAAGAGCACAATGGCCACGGCTACTGAAGAACACTGAGCAAAAGAGACAAAAGGAGCTGTATATGAACGCATACGTCCGTTTTCTCCTCATATAAACACGCAAACTGTGTCGCGCCACGGCGCATTTTACGGGAACGACAATACGATGCGTGTGATGCGGATGTCAATGCAAACCGTCAATGAAACGCGCGCGGCCGGACGTTCCGGTGTTAATTCTTTGTGGTCGCCGGCACCGATCGGTCGCGCGATAATGTTATGCCAGCTGTGCTATAAATATTCTTTACATGCGCGTTTGTCACGTACGGATGACGGTACAGGCGTTTCGCCGTTTTGCTTATTGGAAGGGACCAATGTTTGCATGAACATATTCTGTGGAACCACGATTGCCATCTTGGGATTAGTGTTTCTTTTAAAATGGCTATTTTCGATCAAACCAATTTAGGATATTAATTTTAAAATATCGGGACACACAGCAAAAAAAAATCGAAATTTTTCTTAATAGGTATATGTGGAATTACAAAAACTTCTTATAATATTAAATAAATTAAATATATATTAAATGTATAGCTATGTAAGTAAAATATTTACTTATTTAAAATTAATTAATAAAATCAAACAATAACTTCTTACTACGAGTTAGCTTAATCGGAGTTTGGTGAAAGAGATTCTTATGCCTGTTTTTACTAATGTAATTTAATTTAAATCTTTCATTTAACTCTTCATCTTTTTCTAATTCAAAAAATTAAGAAAAAATGAAGAGTATGTTGAACCAAAATTAAAGTTAGTTTACATTGGTAGAAACAGGTATTAATATACTATTAATTTATGTTATATATTTTTTTAATTGACCTAAATTGGCCTGATAAATGACATTTTGACTAGGATTTTTTTTCAAACACTTTTATAGAGAACCAAAAATCGAGATGTCCCGTAAAATTCCGGACGATTGGTCATCCTAGTTTTTTTTGGAAATCGACGGCTCTCCCGGAAATAATATTGTCTCGAAATTGACGAAAAATGGTTACCTTCTCATAGTGCTCTCTCTGAAAAAAAGTCAAATGTAAGTTTCTTTTTACCAAAAATTTCTTCTCGAAACCAGAGGAATATAGACGAGAATACTTTAAAAAAAAAAGGTCATTTAGATATTGAGCGTTAGCTAGAGATTTTTCTGTTATCCGTAGAATTGAAGATTTGTTCAAAAAATCAGAATCTCGGGTGAAATTCGGAAAAGTAGCAATCGTATGTGGAACGTGAAACGCGATAACTTCAGTGTTTGTGAGTTTTGGCGAGATTTGATGAAATTCATGCATGATTGTACGTGTTGTCCTTAAGTTTACAGCGGTGAAACTCGTGGAAAACAGTCATTTATAATAATACTATTACGGAAAGCTCTTAGCTTCTTTCATAATATTGATAAAATAAATTGAAGCGTTTACTTTTATTACCTTTATTAAATTTCCCTAATAATAGCCATAAAATAAGTTGAAGGAGCTCTTATTATGAAAAGATATAATAATGTTACGTGAGGTTGCAATGTTTTTATCGTTACTTTAACATAATATAATAACAAAAATTTTTTAAATAAAATTAACTGAATAATATTTTAAATAAAAATTTTTGTCATTGCTTTGCGCATTAAAACAATTTGCAAAATTTTAATAAAAATTTGTTTTAAATAAAAGTACCAATCATTTCCTTTTTATTATCCCCCTTCATAACAAAGAAGTTAATAGAATAATTATTATAATGAACGACTTCCTAATAATAATGATTGACCATTATCATATTCGAGTATCGCGGGTTACTACATTCGCGACTTTACAATTCTACTTTTTTAAGTACTATCGTTAAAGTACTTGAAATACTATTGTTGAAATTTATTCTTAATGATGTCTCTAAGAGCAATCTATTATGAGGTCAAATATATTAATTTTTTAAGTAACAATCTTATTTAATTGCCGAGTCCACCAAGCGTAACAAGAAAGTAAGAAGCAGGTTTATTAGCAATTATAATCTCTCTAATATTCTGAACCCCAGCTTCTTTTCCTCACATCGTTATCCGTTAGGTGTTGTTAAGAAATAGTAAGTGTCGCATAAAGATAATAAAAATGTTAACTCTTTGTATTAATTTGAAGTAATAATGAGATATGGATTGTATTGGGATAAAACGAAAATTCGTAACGCTACTTCATTTGTATCACATCTATGCTTTAAAAAAAAATTTGGCAATTATTACATTCGATAAAGCAAAGTTTAACTTTAAGAATCTGTTTTTTTAATTCCAGCACGTAATAGTTTTTACGGAGTTGAATAATCAAAATGTTAGTTTTACTTAATCCGCGACAATTCAGTATCAAAAAAATCTTAGGAATATTTAAAGAAAAACAAGATTTTATTTTAGGGAAAACTTTAAGCTTTTCCATTAGAAAGTCGAAGATTTTTGTAAATATTCTTTGGATACGTGACAGACTCACAAAGTAACCAAAAAATTTCCTATTTTGCTCGTAGTGTGTTTTCTATACCTAATATATAAAAATTTCCGAACTTATAAAAACTCAAAAGATATAATAACTTTTTAACCTTTTTTAACCTTTTGAAAGAAGAGATTTTAAGCTTTAAAATCCTTTTTTAAATTTTATCCTATTTTTTATGCTAATTTATCTTATATATCTACTTTAAATTAAATTTTATTCATTAACAAAATTACAGTTTGAATTTAAAAGTAACGCTACAAACTTTTGTTCCAATTCAATAAAAATATCGATGCATAATGTATTTTTCTCTTCTACAAATTTTCATTTATTCGACTTAATTAACTCATTTACAATAATTAGTTAAAAGGATGAAAATTGGATGAAAATTGTGGGTTTTAGCGCGCAATATAAATTAATGAACAAAATTTATTTTTAATATGAAAGTTTGAACATTAATTTTCATTTATCGAAATTTCGAAAGATCAAATTCTCAAAGCGTAAAAGTAAAGAAGAAAAGTGCATTGGCAACTACTTATTATATAATCTCGCATTCAGAATACGATCGATAAATTCCTTCTGACGGGATTCGTCGGTTTCTCCTCGTCATTAAAACTTGCAGCAAGAACGAAACCTTCTTACGAAGCAGCGATTAATGTATAGTGAATGTGTGCCTAATATCTCTTAGTAATAGTTTAAGACGTTCGCCAAGATGGAGAGAGGAAAAAAGAGCGAGAGAAGGAAGGAGAGAAAAACCTCGGACATATAATTTCTTCTCGCGCGAGAACTTTAGTGTTTGCGAATGTGGAGCATTAACTCAAATGGCGGTTCGCCGTGGAATAATCGACGACTACCGAAACTCGAGCACGTATACATGTGGCGGCCCCGTTAATCTTCATCCGTACCCTTAATCTCGTAAATAGCTGGGGCGCGACTTCGTTGGCGTTTGGTCGGCGCCACCGCGAAACGCGTCAGCGTTAATTACATTTATGTGTTTCACATTTCACACGTTCGCGAATAACGCGAAGACGCACATTTTTGTTACTTAACGCGCGACACCATTATATCGTTTGGTACCGGCCGTTAAATCGGTCGGCCACGAACAATCATCGTTTTCAAGCTAGTCACGATCGCAGTCATTTCCTCCTCGTCGAAACGATCCTTGGCCCACCCTTTCCATCTTCGTTCCGACGGGAAACGAATGAGTCGCTCACAATTCCAGCCGCGTATCGACCAAAGCTCATTACGACATTACTCGTGCGTCAACGTCGGCATAACGATTAATTCTTTCTTTGTTATCGTGGTATACAAGTTACCTGCATAGGTACTGCACAAAGGAGATCAAGGTTGCTGAACATTCTGTTACCTACTTACATTACTTTAAGATTAATCTTGAGATTTTTAAGCTTTTTTTAAGCTCAAGTACTAATTAACTATATAATTAAGTGCTCAGTAACTATATATTCTTATACTTAGGCACTAATTAACTGTATAATTATTGATGGAATTTTAGCATAGTAATTATTTTTTATTTTTCTACAATATTTGTGTATTTTGCATACCTATATATTTGACAATGATAAATTTAATACTTTATGTGTACACTGCGTCTTAGATTTTGGCAACGGAAAAATTGAACATTTTGCTTGCGCATTTATTTAGATAGAGAAGAATGATGTTGACTTTTGAAATTTTTATCTACTTACTTATTGAATTTGATATTATTTTATGATAAAAATTGCGTGGGAGATTTTTAGTAGATATTTTACGTTAGTGTAATATTAAGATCTTTTATTACTTGTAATTATTTTTTATTCAGCTTTAATTTATAATTAATTTTGTAACTAAAATTTGCTATTTATGTTATTTTAGTCATGTTTAATTATTTACATATATATCTCTTTATTAGAGATGGATCGAGATAACATGAAACCCGCTAAATGACCCATAAATTTTTGATCATAAGTAAATCTGAGAAACATAAAAATTATATCATTATAACAAAGGAAAATTAATAAATTGTTCAGAAAAGATTTATGTTTTTTTTTATTTTAAAATAATGTATAGGTTTCAAAAAACGGAAAATATATATATATATATAATAATAAATTAGAAGACATGTATAAACATAATTACAAAAAATGTTTAAGAAAGAAAATATAAAAATATAGTTTTAAAATAAATATGTATATATGAAAAAAAAAATATATATATATATATTATATGATAAAATAAATATGTATATATGAAAAATATTAATCAAGTAGATGAAATAACTATAAAGTAGCAATAACTCAAATAAATCAAGAAAACATTTGCCATCAAAGGATCATTGTAAAACAAATCATACTATTATAGCAAATAGATAATATAAGTTTTATATGATAAATCAATTCTTAGCCACTTTCTCTCTCGTAATATGGAAGCGATTAAGTTTGATCCCCCAAGAATTACTAAAAGCATCTTGTTTTCTTGTTTGTCCTTTCTAATTAGTACCTACACGTATACTTATGACTATGACGTATATCGTCGTCATTCCAATCACGCGTTTGGTTTCGATATCCTGCCATTTATGGTAACATTACGACAACGAATTTCAGTTGAGAGTGCAACCGACGAACGTGCATTGCGTGTATCATGTGCATGCAATATACGGCGCACTGTAATACACGACATCTCGAAAATTACATACGGTCTCTTACCACGTAACAACAGCAAGAACTTCCGTGTAGCCGTTATCAAGATCGCTCGGCTTTATATCGCAAAGTTGCTGGACCAAGGTATCAATTATATGTATTTTTCGCGAAATCTTGCAAGAAATCTGCTAGTCGGAAACATTGTGTTCACATCGTCCTGTATTATAGACAAAAATAAAGTTTTAATACTTGGTTTCTATTTTCCTAAAAAAATTAGAAATTTATTTTGCAATGTAAATATTTCTGTTCTATTTTTGTCTTCTGAAAATTACAACAAATTAATCTCTTTCTCCTTGGAATAAAATTAAAACGTTAAAATTCCATACTAAAAATTTAAAATGTCTATTAAGGTCGAAGCTGGATCTTCATTGCTTTTAAATAATTCAATCTTGAATTACTAATTTATACTATGTATGTACTTACATATATATCATATTGTAGTCTTTTCAAACAGCGAATTGTTATAAATTTATTGCGAAAAATATCCCGGCCGAGGTAATATTTTTCGCAATAAATTTTTTTAACAATAAATATTAACGCAATAAATATTAACAGTTTTTCGATATATTAACATCTTTATAATGTGATGCTTGATTGTAGTATCTTACTAGAGTAGTTTTAATTGTGTTTATAGTCCAGAAAAACATTCGGCATGCTTTGAAAAGACTACAATATGGTACATATGCAAGTACATATATAGTATAAATAAGTAATTCAAGATTGAATTATTTACAAGCATCGATCAGCTTCGTAATAGGTATTTTAAATTTCTAGTATTGATCGTGTTTCTTACATATGCGGTCTAAAATAAAGATTCTTAATATTGATAAAATTCCATTTTGTTTAAGAATAAAAATCGAAGATAATGAAAACAGTACTCATTAAAAAATAAACGCAATTATATAATATTTTCCCATTAATCCTATAATTACAAACGTAGACTTTATATGTGTTGATCTCTCATGAAAAATATTTTAGTATCTTAATAATTTATTATTATTATTATTTACATTTACATATTATAAAATTCTTAAAATTCTTTAATGCATTAATTTAACTATCAAATATTTTAATATTAAATCCTCGGTTGTACTGTAATATTATAAAGAAATATTTCTTAATTTTTATAATAATATCGTACGCGCAACTTTTTTATACACAATGATCAGAAAAGAATAAAATTAAATCGATAACATTAAAAATTAGTAGGTACTATTTCATAATAAACGCTTGTACTTATTAAGCACTGTTTGAAAAAGTTTAACTTCAGAATAATAATTTTTAATAATATAACTTTATTATTGAGTTCACTTAACAAATAATGTTTGTACTAAATTTCATACTATAATGTTAAAATTACTAAGATATTACAATAATATTGTTTATAAGGATATTGTACTTATAATATTATAGTACTTAATAGTACTTAATAAATTAAACGAAATTTTATAAAGTTTTGCAAAGAAATTGATAATATTGACTGTTATTATGATGAAGTATGCAAATACCTTTCCCTATAAAATATAGAATAGGATAAAATAAAGTTAAAGGAAGACACACATTCAATTGCATACCGATGTTATTTTACGAGTTTATAATTCGTTCAGTTCTATCGACATAATTCACCGACATTAAGTTATGCACAGCGCATATTGGCTCAAATTTGTCGCGTAGAAAGTTTTGCGAAAAGCGTGATAATAATCACAATAATCGAAATCACTAATCTAGACATACAGTCTAAGGTTGAAACTGCACATCAGGGGATGAAAAAGATATGAGACTTTACTTCTTCAAATACGAAACAAAATGACAATAAATAATTCTTACCTGTAAAAATTAATCGTCCAAATTGATCACTTCTGCTTTTAGATATTAAATTAATCGTTAAATTGATCATCCGATCTATCGCTTCATCTACTGCTTCTTATAGAAATTAATTTAATCCTCTGAATTGTGATAATTCTGTTCAGTGCGATGAAAAATGTTTCCAAGAAATGCTATAGAAAATTACGTTTATTCTTACGAAACGTTTTATTGTTGCAGATATCAAAATGGGTTGTTTCGGAAGCAAAGACAAGTTGAGCAAAGAAGATATGGACTTCCTCAAGTCGCATACGCGATACGACGAAGCGACTATAAAGGAATGGTACAAAGGTTTTAAAGTGAGTATTGAAAAGATATTACTGGATATTAAATTATGGATCAAGAATTAGATCGAATTTACTATAAACCGGTAATTTTTTTGATTTCGTATCTTTCACAGCGATCTTTCACTTCAATTTCGCTCCGTGTATTCTCACCGTAATCGCATACTTTTCCTATGATATATTACGACAATGACAATAAAAGATGTTTAAACAAATGCTTTGTTGGGAAATGAAAAATTTCGCACAAACTGTACCTCCAGCGTTGAAAGAACAGTTTCTAGAGAAACTGAGAACTTCACATTTATTTCCGTGACCTATTATTAGAATTCTTAAATCATTTAATATCTCCATTATTTTTCTGTGCGTAATAACGAGCATGAGATAATGCGAATATGAGCGTGATGAAAAGATCTAGACAAGAAAAGTTTGCTGCAGAAAATAACTAATTTAACGTTCATGTTGCAAATATAATTTCTCTCTAAAAATTTTTTTTAATACTGAATAACATTTTAAAGTAGTTTCTTGTATATGATAAATGAATTATATGATAATATTCATTGCATTATTAATAATTCTATACAATTATCGATCATTCTTTATTAGATATTAATTTACTAATTTATTTTTAAATATTTTTAATCACATCTTAATATAGTTTTTCATAATTACAAATATTTTTTTAAACATGCAGTGCATGATAAAATAAATGTCATGATAAAATAAAATATTGATGAAAGAAATTTTTGCATTGATTTATCATAAAAATTTTGTAACACAAATATAAGTGCGCTTCTATAGAGCCATAAAATTTCATTAAAAATGAAAACATACACATAAAGAAGGAGATAAAAAAAAACATATAATTTAACAAATCGATCTAGTTTCTTAGTATTCTGAAAAAATTGAATGAGGATCTCTCATAATTTTCTGATGTATTAAAAAAGAGAGATAATTATTATTAATGGTGCTAGTTCAGCGCAACAGTAATAAACAAAAATTTACAAATCAGTAATTTATGAAAATCTGTATAAATATATGAATAAAATTGATGCAAATTCATTAATAAATGTTGCCATGCCACATGTATATTTGTAACACGTGTCAGTTAGAATCAATATGCAGCCACTCGTAGTCGCAATTATGACATGTAAAATACGCTGCGATATTTTCACAAACGTATGCGGCTAAACGAGAAACTGTATATCTCTTTTCTTCGTAAAGAAGCAGAGAGAGAATGATTATACGAAATTATACGAGGGTTTTAAGGTTCTGAAATTGCATAAATAAGAAGAAATTTGCAGTTAAATTATAACATATTTTAGCAAAAAATATGTTTAACTGTAGTTTATTCCAACTGGAAAATATGAAACTTAATTTAAATGTAATGACGTTTTACAAATATTTTTAAGTAGATGCGTTTTATAAATATAAATTTATATATAAATTTATATTATTATAATATATGAATATTTATAAATATAAATTTAAATATGAATTTGAGTACACATAAATGCAAAGTACTCAATAATGTTATTGTTAACACTATTTGTCTCATTATATTGTGTAATGCTTTATCACATTTTATTTATAATTAAAAATTAAAATGTAGCATGATTAATGTAACATAATTAATAGAGATATCTTTATATCATTGATATTTATCATCCAATATTAATATGTTATTTAATAAAAAATAGTCGTTTGAGAAGCTAATTATCGATATGTTCATTTAGTTATTATATGGCAAATATTAATTTATTTCTCACATATTCGACGCGTATAAATAAATCACGACGCGATGAGTTTCGTAATTTACGTTTTAAATATTCAGTATATTGAGACATGATGTACGTGCGACATTACAAATTTATAATAATATTTAGTTATTGGCACATAGATCATTATTAGATCTAATTAGGACATTATTATCTTAGCGCACATTATCTCATTCGCACAACGCGAATAACATGTCTGTATATAATTTATAATACAGCATATAATATAAATATTTATTTACCGTTGCTTGAAACTAACCTTTATAATATTATGCTTATAATTTCATACAATTACACGTATGCTGTCAACATTCGTTGTTTAGTCGCTATGAGTAATTATCGCAATTTGATGCGAATGCATATGTGAAATAGCAAATATTATGTAGACTATCAGACAAATTACAAGTGTCTTTCGAATCTGAACTTAAGAGCTGATTAATTTTCAAGTACTAACACACGATGCCAAGTTTATAAATACGTTAGAAAGTACCGTTAACAATATTGTTAACAATATTTCAAGCATTTCTTATAAGATACTTAAATCAATCTATACTATGAGAATTCGACCGAGCTGCGACGCAAGATTCATCAGGAACAAGATGTAACGTTTTCGCGAAAGCTGCTAGTGCCGCAGAAAACTTTACTTTCTCGAACAGTTTAAACGGGCGCGGATCCAAAGGAGCTCGTGGCGACCGGATTAATTAAACTAAGCAGAATCATTATAGTGGACGTTCCAATCTGGTTGCGTTTCACAGCTGCTCATTGCTCGCTTCCTCTCGTGCTATTTGCAATGAATCTCGCACACGACTTCGTTGAGTCTATGGATTGAAATAAATGAAAACTGATCACCGCGCATCGACCTTGGCGGAGAAGCGCGGTCGAAGGAGATTGAAAAATATATCATGCGGAAGCGGCGTCGTTTGCTTCTTTTTAAAAATGAGACGAACGGCACTAGATTAAGGTCAATCTGATACGAGGGGAGCGATGACACTTAAACGATGTAATTTTTTTTCTCGGGATCCCATATCTTGCGCTCGAGACTGAGGTATATTCTGCGATCAATAGAATTCACTATACGGATGAAAGTCTTTAGTCAAATCGGTTAATTTAGACACGACATAATTTTAGTAAAGTATTTTTATTCAGACCGATTTAATATATATCTCTATATTTAATATATCTTACGCTTAAATATATGAAGAACGTACTGACACAAATATATACTCTTCTTACTTGGTACACGTAAGTGCTATTTTCGTTGACGTAAATTTGATTATTATTCAAGGTGTAACAGCATTTTGAACAATTTGTTTTCTACTATGACGTGTTTAATTTTCTTATTTTCGGAAACAAAGTTTTAATGTATTTCTATAATTTAATGTATCTCTATAATTTAATGTATCTCTATAAAAAAAAAATAATAATAGTTAAATGATAAAAAAATTAAAATTGTGCAATAAAAAATAATGTATAAAGAATTGTGAAAATGTTATGCAGTAATTAACGCAATGCGATCAAAATTTAACTTGCGTACTTTATAATTGTTATAATTATATTATTCCAACTAATATATAATTATACTATTTTATTAGATATAATTATATACCTTAGGAATGAAAAAAAAATGAAGAAAAAAACACGACGAAGGTACAATAAAAATATTGAGCTATTATTGCACATTTATAGGTATACTAATAATACTTAAAGAGAGACAAATATAGTTCAATAAATAGGAATAAAGCGAAGTAGTCCAAAAATTATGTTAGAATAGAAATGCATTACACATATGTAACATAGAAAATCCTAACTCGAGAATTCATGGTCCTGTGTTCTTTCGAATGTTACAGCAAGACTGTCCTAATGGCAGATTAACGCCGGCGAAATTTGTCGACATGTACAAAATGTTCTTCCCGTCCGGTAACGCGGAAGAATTCTGCGATCACGTGTTCCGCACATTCGACATGGACAAGAATGGCTACATCGACTTTAAGGTGAGTCCCGCAAGTATTTTACGACATACAATTGGCACAAACTGCTGTAATGACCCATGTAATAACTACCGTGCTCCCGACGGATCCTCCAAAGAAGATACGTGTCGCGCCACGTACTTGTCGTACATCGATCATTTCACGTGATTAAACATAATCGCGACAAAATCTGCTCGCCTGAGCGACTCAAAGAAGTGCGTTATAGTCACCGCAATACTTCCATCGCGAAGAGAAGATTGCACTTTTATGACATGAAAATATCGTTCGCATGAATTTAGGTCGACTGGCGTGAAACGGGAAGTTTGAATATCGGAAATTTATCGAGAACTGTAATCTATATACAGAAGTGAGAAGAAACGATTGGTCAACAATGTGTAAAGACGGTAAAATGATGTACTAAGACATAAAAGATTTCCATCTTGGCACGGAAGCGCGCAAAGGAACGTGAACGGTGCTACATCCGATTATACGCTCGACAAATGCGACGACATAAATCTTTTCCGAGACTTCAGACCGCGTATTCCTTCGTACCCGGTTATCCGTGATTGTGAATTTATGTTCTTTATAATCCGCGTAAGTCATTAATAATACATTATTCATACGACACGATGTAAGTATTACAGCCAAGCTCTCCATCACTATTCGTGGTCCCTTCTCGCTCCGTAGCTTCGTAACTGCTTTGACTCGAAATTCTCCAAGAGAAATGCCTCACGTCACACATGGTTTCCGTTTGCAAGCACAACGAGCGAATATTCTCGTTCGTCATCTTGATATGCTAATCGGTAATTTAATATAGTTCAAAGGTGCGACGAGTCGTGTTTGCCTGTCGGCGAATAGCTATTTGATATCTGACCCGAATACGCCGGATAAAACCCCAAGCTTTGTCTAACGTCGTGCTTTGTAAGATGATCTCTCATCGCATCGCTGATCAAAGTTATCCTAGAGGAACTATATAATTCGCCATAGAAAGGCATTCTTCATGATGTAAATGACGCACGACTTTTTTCAGCTATTTCACCGTGACAAGAATCATCTTGTCTTATTCTTATCTCACCCGTCGCTGTATTCTATTTTTAATTTTCAAGAAAGTGTCATTCTTGCGATCTTTATAATAAATTATAAAACTTATACTAATATATTAATATTCTTATTATAATGTTTTTATCTTTTAAAGATAATTTAGAGAGAATAATAAAAAAATAATATGAGTAGAATGTATAAAATACATAAAATATATAAAATCAGCATACAAACTATGAAAAGTAGAGAAAAGTGTAATATTGTAATTTTATTGAATTGATATAATTACAAAAGGATTTAAAAATAACAATTGTATTTATTTTTATATTATTACAACGATTACATTGAAAGAAAATATCGTGATATTACACATTACAGTCATTTTCTTCCACATGTTCCCTAATATACTAAAGATAAAATAAATAAAAGAGAGAAAGAAAAATAGCAAGAGAGAAAATTACTTGTACTTTGAAATGTTATAAGAAATTCTATATTACATATTCGGATGAATATAACATATATGAATAAATATATATTAAAAATCTCTAACATTCTCTGTAATAATTGCATTAATATTATTATATTATTAAAAAGTAATATAATACAGTAATATAATATTGTTTATTTTATTTTGTGAAACGTATTAAAAGATATTACACTAGATTTTGGCAAAAATGTAATCAGAGATATTTGATGAGGACATTGAAGTGTTTTATAAGATTTCAGATTAATATGTTGCATTAATATGTTCCATTTTCTGTCTTTATATCGTGTTACGTTGCAGCAACTAATTGTCTGCTCAGCGAATGCGTTTCTTCTAACAGAATTATTGTGGGGCAAGCTAACTTCAATATGTCTTTTATGCAAACTTTCATGTTAATAAATTAATTACTCATAAATTACTCATTCGCTTAATCAAGGCTCTTGTTTATAAATATTGTGTTATATGCTTATAATAAATCATTTACATCTTATTTTATCGAAAAGTTTTACGTAACATAAGATTCTATGTAACATTTAATGATATAATGTAATTATACACGTTTGATAATATTTCATTTCAATAATGAAAAATTATTGTTTCATATCTCAATATTGAATATTATGAGAATTAGTTTTTAATTTAAAGTTCTGCAAAAATAAAATTCTTTTGTAATTAATCGAAATACGAAGTTATCTATTCACAAATTAATAAAGTAAAATTAGTAAGTGAAATATGGGATTTCTTATCAATTATTAAAGGTCCGTGATTTATTAAAACTAATTGAAATGTAAAGTTGGGTATTACTTGAAACTAATCAAAATACTAAATTTATTATCTATTTACATTTATAAAACTTAACTTACGAAAATTATCAAGGTATTAAATTACCATACCTCGCTTCTGTTATAAACTTTCTGAATGAAAAACAGACATTTGCTTCCAATTCCTTCATTAAAATTTTATTCAAATGCAAATAGTAGAAAAGAGAAAGAGAGGCTATATATTTGACGTAAATTATTCAAAATGAGAATACGCAGAATGACTGTAATTTTACAAATTATATTTTATTATTGTACGAAAGTACAATGATTAGAATTGCTTTCTTTTTATATAGAACATCGCAGAAATAACAACGAACTATACACAATAAATTATTGTTCATTGTTTTGAAGTAATATTGAACATGCTAAAACAAACTAATCTATGTTCCAAATCACGAATATACTAACTTTGTCCAAGCAGTCCATCGATGCGGACGTTTAATGCTAGTTGTAAGATGCAATCTGCCTCGCGCCTGTATCTCGTGGTCATGCAACACTTAAGAAATTTCGCGTTGAGATGACAAAGTTTCGCCGGAGTTTCATCGATATGTAAGCTCTATTGTAAACTGACTTCATCGCGAGCCGAAGTTCTGTTTATGTGCAGCATATATATACGCTCACGTAAGCTCGTAAACGATTATTATTCCGATATTAAGTAAACCTTCAATGAGACGATTTCTCGCGCAATTGCATTATGTCGCTCATAATATCGCAACATTTGAATAGTATCGGTAAAAGTATAAACATTTGCAGCCCTCAGCGTAAGCTGAAAATATGCGAGCTTTATCGATAAGCCGAGACCAAACATTGGTAATCTCTATTCGATTTTTATTATCCTATCGAAATGAATAGCTACCTATATATAATATAAAAATCCGCTCTTTCTTTTGCGGACACTTTCCCGTTCTCCCATCACGTTTCCTATGGATATAATAACATCAGGTTCCTTACTTATTTTTCTTCGAGGAAAATCCAACAAAGTCGTCGACTGAATTTGACTCTTACGACATCGTCTAAATAAGAAAAGTCTCTTTATAGTATAACGTCTTCCAGAACGACGTCGTCGATAATAATAGCAGTTATAATAAGATGAAATTCATGGAAAGAATGTGTACATATCTCTTTTTTAACAAGAAATTTTATAGCATTGTTCGACGTTAATGAAGTTAAGTCGTGATGAAACCGAAAATTAGTTTCTTATTTATTATATTTATTTTCTTATTTGTTAATTGTATTTTTATTAAATGCGAGAGAGAGAGAGAGGGAGAGAGAGAGAGAGTTGATCTTTCTTTTTGTCTCTCTAAAAAGCAGCTTGGAGAATATCTAAAATTCCTATTCTTTATATATTTTATATACATTTATATATATATTTTTTATATATTTTTTAACTTCTGTAAATAAATTTTACGTAATATTTTCACATAAATTTTAAGTTTATTTCATTTTTATGCTTCATGATGCAGCAATTACTTTATTTAAGAATTTATAATTTTTAAATTAATTCTAGATATTACGAAGAACTAATAATAATAAATTTGGAATAAACGAATGAATATGCGATCTTATTTAAATAATATAAGCCTACAAGGTTGTCCTTATAATTTCCTTAAAAGTGCGAACAATTTAAAATTCTTGCAAATCTCAAATATATAAATATATATTAATATATTTTTTGTTTTTAAAATAATCGAAAATATTTTGTATATTGTTTGACGACAAACTTTCTCTAATTAAACTTCAACAACTTTCGCAGGGAGGAAGTAATGAATTAATTCAAGCAGTTCGCACATTGAAAAGCCATTAGAGATTTAGCTAGAACTTCCGGCAATTTAAACTTATTTCTCGAACAATTCCGACGGAACGTGATAAATGACGGACGGGTCAGCTATTTCAGCATTCTTGCAACTTTTCTTATTTAGAAGAACTCAGATTCCGTTTACATTTATCGTCTTTCCTTTGGACTGAAATCTCAGGAATCGAAAACAGCTCATTCTGCATAAACAGTGCTTTGCACTCGCTCAGTGTATCCTAATATATTACGAGTGACATGACAAATATTCTTCAATGTCAGGACGTTGATATACTCCTCTGCTTCTTTGAGAGGATTTATACGGTATCTTCTGTATACTTCCGTCGGAAGTTACTCGAACGGTATCAAACGATATTAAATGCATATACAATGTTTCACGTATAACACATCTAAAAAAGATATTTTTTAATTTTGAATATCGCTTGGCTTTTTGTATTAAAGTATAATCTTTTTAAAAAAAGATTAAATCAATTCATGAATATGATAAAAGATATATAAAAGAAAATAACAAAATTATTCAATATACGAAATTTAAGTTTCATTTATTTATTATCATTCTAACATTAAATTAATATATTATAAATTAATGTTATTGGATAAAAAGTTTTAATTTATTTTACACATTATCTTACTTATGAAAAATGTGTTACATATTTTGACAAGTTTGTCGTTTTTTTTTAAATTATTAAAACATTCGACATCAAACAAATTTCGATTAAAAGCAAAGAAAGCAATCCTATACATTTTATATATGTACAAATGTGTAATATAGTTTAAAAATAGAACGTAAAAGTTATTTTTTGATAACTAAGCCAAATATTGCTCTTTTATTGTAGAGGAACTAATACAACTTTTCTATTATTTTAGAATTTGCGAAAATTTTGAGGAAAATAGCTTCAGTTACACCTTCTCCTCAACGGAAACTTTTCGCGCGACGTACCATGTAATTGCATTGTTGCTCTCGGACGCACCATTTAGGACTGAAAGTTAACTCGGTAGACTTCTCTCCAAAGCTTATTTTGAAAGGACGTTTTGTGATTCCTAATTTTATTCTGTATATGTATAATTTACTTCCGTTTATCACTTGATGATACATTTATTTCATTCTCTAGTAGGTAAATTATATTAGTCCATCAATTTCTTAGGTTGTTTAATATTAATTATTTAATATCTGAATACAGAGGAAGAATCAACTTATCTGTTGTAGCAATTGTAGGTACAATTGCTATAACAAAAAAATTATACAATTTTTATATTATATAGAATTAATACATCGTTCAATAAACTGTTTTGTAATTATAATAATTACAAAATAGTTTTTTTAAATTATGTACATTAATTCTACACATTATTCTCTTGTCAGTTTCAAAAGTGTAACAATTAGAAAAATGTAATTTTTGAATTATGATGAATAAAATAATTACAAAACGTACTCGGTAAAAAATTTAGGACAAATATTTACGAGTTTAAGTTTCGCGTTACGCGTTTGCGATAGCTTTAAACAATTTTTATTTATATACGGTCATGATTTTATTTATAAAACTAAAATCATCAGAAACCTTTTAAAGATTTCTTAATAGAACTTCGAGTTTTACTTACTGAATACAGTTACATAAAATAAAATGTTAGGGTGTTCACTTACGTTGTGAACGTTGTGGTAAAGTAAAAGGTCATACATCATGTTACCCGTGTGCAAGAAAAAAGTGTATGTTTTACAAAAAGCTTTCCTGTACTTTTATGTCCATCCTTGAATCACGAACAGGCTTGACCTTTTTCTTTTTCTTAAAAAGTCCTCGATCGCAATCCTTCTGAGACTGCATTTCCATTAGCGTTGGGCACCAAGATCCATTTTGAAAATCCACTTCGGAACATTCGTGTTTGAAGGTACATTTCTCAATGTTCGAAGTTGCTTAGTTCGTTTTGAAACGTCCTTCCCGTATTTTGTACTGTATTCACTCGTTGTTTTTACTTTGCACGACGAAACATTACTTTAAACTTTTAACAGCTAAGTGTTGAAATCTTAAAGTTTGTAGAACATGACTACGGAAATAATAGTATACATGGATCGTAACTTATATAATTTAAGGATACTACAGTAAATATGAAAACTAAATGGCATTCTTACCTCTCTACAAGCGATAGGTCTCATATTTTTTAATTGACGTATCTTTAACATTATTTTTTATATAATTCTTGTAAAATGATAAATTCTTTGTATACTTATAATACATACAATTCGCGTGCGAAAATTGTAGATTAAAAGATATAAATTATTCAAAGAGCAAAACAATGTCAACGGATCTCTCAGCATATGCAATTCAATTGTATAATATAAATATATATAATACAATATATAGATATATGATATATTTATATATATATATATATATATATATATATATATATATATATATCACAAATATATATACATCACATATATACTTTTAAATTTATTACTTACATTTCGTATTATAATTCTAGTGGCACACAAAGCGTGGATGATTCACGACAGCGTAAAAAGATTTTAGTGCAGTACACGATTTTTGTGATTAAAAACATAATGTAAAAATTAAAATAAGTCTGCGGGAAAACCTGTATGTTTTTTCTTAAAACATATTTTGTATAGCTTCGATAATTAATTATATCGGCTTCGAGATTAGATATTTGTTCTTAAGACATAAAAATGCAGTCAAAGAAAGACTCACAGCCAAAGAAACATTTTATTTCAATTAAAGACCGTAGAATACGTTTGTGCTTCGGATTGCTTCAAGTAACAAACAAGAAATATATATCTTGGATTTTCCGTACTTTGAAGGAATTGCGTTCCGAAGAGTTGATAAATAAATAAAAACACAAAAGGAAATATTTTAGTGTCTGTGTCTTAATATTAAGCATCTAGATATAATTCTGTCTAAAATTATAAATTTCATAAAAGATTTTATTGGAATAAGATGCAGACTGTTTATATATATATATATATAAATATATTATACATATTTTTGTTTTTATTTTACAAGAAATTATTTATATCTAGTTAATTCAAAACTACAATTAAAAATATATAAAATTATTAAATGACTGCAGAAAGATGTTAAAATAAATATATAAGCAAAATATTTAGAATTTCTCTTTTTTTTTAATGAAAATATTTTCTACATATCAAAAGTCAATTGTTGATGATAATACTTACTTTATATATTTTAATATTTTGTAATGATGTGATTTAATAGGAATTATCTTAACATTAATAACGTCCAAAACTTCTCTGTTAAAACGTTTTCGATCGGCATTATTCATTTTTGAAATAAATATAAAGAAAGTTTATATCAAAGATTGTTGCGTAAACTTGTTATGGGCTTTAGACGATGATAAATTTAATACATAAACTAAAGTGGGATAACTAAGTGTAACGTATAAATCAAATTAATGACTGTCGAAAATTGTGCGATCCACGTTTCTTTCCTGTGCCTTCACTCAACGTAAACGATGTGGGGATTCTCGATCAAAGTACTGTAATTTTTTCCATATCCACGTGTCACGCTCTACCTGAAGCCATATAATTGACGCTGAATAATAAATGTAAAAACTATTGTTATATTAATTTTAAAATAATCTGAATATCAAGTTATTAGATAAGTTATTACAATTTACAGGAAGTAATTTATGAGATAAAGTAATCATAAATAATTTACGAGCAAGAATTGATGATGCGTTATTTAATGTTATATAATAACTTAATCTACGTTCAGAAATATATTAATTATGAATAATCTAATCCCTGTTTCATTTTATTAAGTTGCATTGTAAGCGAAAAATAATTTTCTTACTTAGTAATAAAATCTTATTTTACAATTATCAGTAATGAAAAAAAAAATATTCATAAATATGTAGGATATATATTAGTATAAAATTTTTTTAAGATTTTGAATTACTAAAAAAGTTTAAAGTTTTTAATAAAGTAATAATTGCTTTTTAAAGTTTAAATTCTAGAATCTTTTTTACATGTTACATGTATAAATTTCTCAATACACTTACCAAATCCAATACAAATTAATTTTATCGAGACAGTTGATTGTATAATAGCTTTATGCATTCGAAATAATGTTTTTAATGTCCACTCTAGGAATACCAATCCGAGTATTGTTGAGAAAACTTTACTTGAGGAAAACCACTTCGCTCCAATCTCATATATTCGCTTCGCGTACATTCTCACGAGCGTGGTGTCTGTAAGGCCGCAGTTAATGGCATCACAAAGATGTTTTCTCTCCCTAGTATCGGTCGTCGTTTCTCCGGTAATGTCAGGGCTTTTCCACGGATTCTTCCGCAAGCTTCGCGGGTAAGCTGCATCTGAAATAAGTGTGAGCCTAAAGCTAGTCTTAGAAGGGAAATGGTCTTCTTTCTTCTTTTTCCCCTCTCTTTCTCTTTCTCTTTTTCTCTGAGGTCAATACGAGAAGTGACACTTCAGAGGTCAGGAAGAGCAAAGAGCCGGCTCGCCCTCCGTCCACCCTCTCTTCGTGCTATAAAGCCCTCGTCTCGTTTGTCTACCTCGGGCGGCAGGTGACCCAGTTCTGCCGGAACGTACTGGCTCTCTAACGACTCGGTAGTACTCGAAAGGTATCGGCCTGGGGCGAGAATACCCGCGTGGATTCCATGGACAAATTCGTCCGACACGATCATAGCCGCCATTGTAACATCGTATCACGACCCAGAGCTTACGCGATTTTGGCCCGGTAACACGCGACAAAGACATGACTTCAAGACGGTATATTCGCCGGTATAACGCGACATGATTATTGATAACAAATTTCTAGAATATTAAAAGTATTATTGGCGAGAAGATATGCAAGACGGTTAATTTTTATTATTTAAAATTGCCAAAAAAATCTTTCATAAAAAAATAACTCATAAAATTTCGCAGTGTTATGGAATTAGATTATTGTATGGAATTTCATTATATAATAATTTAAAAAATATAAGATAAAAAATTAGAATAAAGAAAAATTAAAAATTAAACATCTAAATCACTTCGACTTTTTTTAAAAAGCTCAGAGAATTCTTATAGGGAATATTGGAATTACTTGAAGAACTTTTTAATTTTTGTTCAATATTTAAATATTGTATTTTCTTGAGATTTTGTCTTTTTTTTATTTCTTAAAAATATAACAAGAAAATAAATTTCTCGAAAAAGAATTAAAGTTTTATGCAATGCAAAATATGTATTTTATGATAGATTATTTATAATTTCAGTACTTTTTAAAATTTAATACTCTCAAGCAACTCTTCTATAATTTTTCTACAATTATATTGGTGAAAAGAAAAAAATTAAGAAAGCAGAATAATTTATTTTTAGAGAGGAATAATGTCTTCTCATTTTAATTTCTAAAGATTTGAAAATATCTGAAGAATCAAAAAATTACTTTTTAATATTTGAGTAAACTTTTTAAAATCAATGTTTAGATCTTAACATTTTAATTGACTCAATCGACTCACCTTTGATGTTAAGACGATCTTAGATGATTTCTTCTCGGATCATTGTATTTCAAGTGAATAAATATTTTCCATAGCTTTGGCAAAGCTGTTTGAATTATGGCATCTTGAAGCCGGTTCTTCCTTCAATGCGTATCATAGGGAAAACTACACTTTGGGAAATAAATTTTCGTTTCGCACAAAAGGGAAATTCTTTTGTAGCGAAGAAATAAAAGTTTTGATATCGCGCAGCTGCGACAATGTTACTGATACAGGATACCATCGGCTTTTGTTGCAGGAATTCCTATTGGCGATCGACGTAACGTCCAGCGGCACGCCGGAAGAAAAACTGAAATGGGCGTTCCGCATGTACGACGTTGACGGCAACGGCGTTATCGATATGCAGGAAATGACGAAGATCGTCCAGGTACTGTAACTCATGAAAAATGCATGCGCTTCGATTTATCTCCACTTAGTTGCACTCGACCGCAACTCTTCCGACAGAATACAGAATTTTTTATCACTTGACGTCAGTACTATCGGCATAGTTAATCAATGAGAGAGAAAAAGAGATTCTGATATATTCAGCACAATATATTTACATTTAAAAAATGCACGACTTTCTCTTCTCCGTGTCGCAAGTTCATAATTTCATGTTTAATTGCATGTGGCACGTGTAACGTCGTTACACTTCTCTCACGATGAGAGACTTAATAATGTATACATAGTAAGAAATACAGCACGAACTGATATCTTTTTATCGATACGCACTGAATCCTATTTTTTTCTTCATATTCAACGCGGTATTCAAAATTGTTCGTAACGAGATGCAAGTATAAACAATTTTCCATTGTGACGAATATAAGTAAATATTAGCCAACGTCAACACTGATTTGCATAATTAACACGCGATTGTATAATAACAAATCAATATTGTTTTCCCGCATCTGCCTACCTTGGCTTTTGTTTTTTTTTTCTTTTTTTTTACGGTGTATTGAGTGGCGTGTGCAGCGAATATCGACGCGCTAATATTTCATGAACCTTCTTCGCGAGAGAACGGATGTCGATGTAACCACGCAGCTATTCCATTCTATGGCGATGTCTTTCTCGGAACAGAAGCGAGGCTTCGTTAAATACAGCTGTCGCGTCTCATTTTTAAATAAGTAATTAAAGTTTCAGTGCCGGTCGGTATAACGGCAGCAGGCAGTAACCGAGACGAATGGAAACTTTGTAACATGCGACCTATTGCATAATAAATTTCCGCGAAATTACTAGGTCACACTCTCCATGCGTGGAGCAAAAGCACGCTTTAATTTTTAAATGGCAGCATGGTCTTTATTGGATTTTAACATTCATTTATTTGCACTAATGTATTGCAATAATTCTGCAACGTATTTTGCAATAATGATTGTAAGCACGTATAAAATTACAGGTAAAATGTTGCCTTTAAATTTAATATTATGAGAGTCATAATTTTGTCTTATGCGATCATGTCTTTACATGAGAAAAATATGCCATTTTTACAGTAAAATTTTAATCAAACATAACATTGTGGCATAAAACGAAAGGAGTTATTGCCAAAAGTCTAGAGGTGTTCTAAAAACGCAAAAGGAACTAATAATATTTTAAACTTCCTGGGGATATATTTTAGGGGAAACTTGGGATTATTGCGCGAAAACTCGAAAATTAGGACACAAAGATAGAATCACGCTTGAGAAGCTAATTATCACATTATATTCAGGTGAATCCGAGTGAATAGGGAAACGCGTTTGTATACTAACAGAGCGTAGAAAATCATGATAAAAACGCAGCGACAATGTTATGCTTTATAAAAGTATTATTATATTATAAATTTAAAGCAGCTTTTTATTATTTTGTTTTTTTATTCAAATTTATTCTTATACGAAAAAAAATATTTATATGTTAAAATGCCTGTCATTCTGCGATAATATAATTATAATTAATATATTTATGCGCAATGAAATACGAAATAGAATATTTAGCAAAAGTTGGATGATTGAAACATAATAATACCGATCTTTCGTCAATAAATAAAAATAAGATGTATTTGATTATTGGAATAATTGTTGAAATAATTGATACTTTGTACTTTATGTCGATGTATTATCCATTTAATTACTTAGCGAATTTCTATAATATAATGAAATTTAATTAATATTATATGATATAAATATTAATACTATACAAATATTAAATATTAATATTTTAACATATTTAAAGATTTTTAAGATATTTACGTCACATCAATCCCTTGAAAATTATGGAAATGAAATACTCAGGTATTTTTAATTTTTTACAAAATTACACATCACGTATAAAAATCTGTTTATTCCTAACAAAAAGCTGATTACTTGGTATAAAAATGATCATTTCTCTAAATCTAAGTGGAGAAAATCAAAAAAGATCAAAGTAAATTTTAATTATCGATAAAAAGTTTTGCCAGGAAAAGTTTTATTCTTTACACTTTGTGATACGTTATCGCTTTCGTTAAAAAGCTCATTGAGCCGCCTGGTCGCGTCCGTTAGGATATTCATCTCTACACTATTAGAAGTTCGGAACTACCGCGACTTCCACGGAAATTCCGACAACCAGGGCTTTCCGCCCTCGATGAAAATTAACAATGGAATGTTTGGTGAAACTCTATGCATCCTTGTTTAGCATTTGACCTGTGAACATCTACAACCACTGTAACTCATTTGACCGTACATTTCATTCTCGACACTCCGAATATCCTAACAGTGGTTGTTGTAAATATCTCCACAAGCAAACGTTTCATTGTTTCAAAAATGTTTGTGTGTAAAGTGATCCAACAAGAAGTGGTCAATTTACCACCATTTTTCTCGTGGTGGTGGTTTTTAGAAGCTGATGCTAGACAATTGTTATTTGTACAGTTGTTACAAAATGATATATCATTATACTATATTACTTATTGTTCGACACATTACGAAAACAATCAATTGTGGCTATAATGGAAGGAAATAGTATGTAATTTTTTTCTAGTATAATACACTTCTAAATAGACAATTCAAAATTTAATAGCAAAATTCAAACAAAGTAGCTGCGTCATATTAAGTGATGAATATGATTTTTTTTTCAAAAACTACCATTACAAGTAATAATCAGTTAATGAGTTCTTGAGTCAATTAAATTTTATAAGCATGAAGATACAGATCTTTGATCAAAATTCGATATAATATAGTTGTTGAGAAACTCAATTATTGTGCATGATGTTTGATAATGACGATGATACGTCTACAATCAGTTTTCACGCATCCATTCGAACATCATTTTCATTTGAACGTCGTTCATGATGACATATAATGGATTTGTTTATACACATAACAGCTACTGTTGAGAATTTCAGTATTAAATTTTGAATTGTCTACTAAATCTACTTAGTAGATGAATTATATCGATCGAAAAGTGTACACACAATTTTCTTTCAAAATTCTATTCTTCTCTAAATTCGAATCAATTAAATCTGATCATTATTATGATAACAAATGAAATTCAACAGAAAAAAAAAGAAATTTGAGTGTTATATAATCAAAATACCAATATTTCCACGTTAGTTTTAATATCATATATACATTGAATTTATACATTAAGACAAAATTAGATAGGTTAGAGATTCCATGTTTCATTGATTTAATTAACTGATTACCAATATAATCCATATATAATCGCTGAATATAGAAAAATATAATTGTTTATGTGAAAACAACACAGCAGCTTGTAGTAATTACTATAACTATTGTATATTAATATTATAATTTACACAGTAGACATTGTCATGTATATGTTACATTTTAAATTTATGTTACAACGTAATTCATATTTGTTTTTTTTTTTATAAGATGATTCTACATATATAGAAGATTGATTAATTTTTTCAATAAGTATGTATTATGTAGGCAAAACTAAGAAGATTAATTTTATTTAAATAATTCTGTTTCATCGATGGGTTTACCAATTTGCGATAAAATTAATCTGCTTTATCTTACGTCTAACTGTTGTGAGAAAATAATAAATTTCGCGCATTTATCTCTGTCCAAGCGATTTACAGTAGACTAATCGGAAAAAGTACGAAAAGAGATTCTAAATAAAGAATCACTGGTGCGCTTTAGTGGCTCTCAAAAAAAGTATCTGTGCGATAAATTATATTTTTGGAGCAACATGATTTATCACTTAGTCGTGATTTGCTCAACTATAAACACTGCGTGTATAAGAAAAATAATAATACGTTTTGAACTTAACAATTTTCTGATGAACTGCAAATGCATTATGTATTTCACGATAATAAAATTGCAAGATGCAACGAGTAAAAGGAATTTTTTATTTTTTTGCGCTGCTAAAGATAATTTTACAGCCAATAAGTATTTTTATAATAAAATAAATTTTTTAGATAATTATGACTCGAAATATAATATTTTAAAAACTGATTTTATATAAAATTAACTATACAAAGTGAATAAATTAAAAGTTATATACGTACAAAATTGTTATACAATATATTTCTATGTTTCGTTAGAGGCATGTAATTTTTAAATTTTAAACCTTTATTCGAATTATAAACCTTTATATAAATTTTTATTGAAAAATATATTTTTTGTTATGTAAAAGTATTACTAAAATAATAAATAGATGCATGGAATGTATTTTATAGTTTAATAGTTTATGTAGAATGAAAGCTCATCGGCGGTTGCCATTGAATGCTCATTAATCAGGTACCGTTTTTGTATGCCTCGGTAACCTTCCATCTTGATGGATTTAGGACGGACTCTTGTTTGAAAAAACGTGACACCAAGGTTGTGTTCGTGGTTTTCATGATTTACGACTTTATTGCGTTTGTAATGCATGATACGTAAATCTACACTTCTACTCTATCTTCGCATTTTTCTTAGGAAAAATAGTATTTTTGACAAGGAACGAACATATAAATATTATTTTTTAAAAATGTTTCTATATTTCTTTTTGCGTTGGAAATAATATCTGCTGAAATATATGTTTCATCTTATTGAGTTCTGATGAGGGATATGATATATATACGTTATGCATTGTGATATAATTAAAATCGATATAGAGTCTCTGTTTAATAAAAGTTACGACGTATACGCACGTGTATTAATCTTGCTACATTAATTCACAATTTTTCTGTGAACTGGCGAAATGTATTAACATCTTTAATTTATAAAAAGACGCTATATAATAAAGGTTTGTGAATAGTTCGAATTTGAATCGAATCGAATTGAATTATAGTAGACTCGAGAAATTCGAAATCGAATAATTTTCAATTATCGATGGTTAAATTTTGAATTAATTGCCTATTTTATTTTCTTTATTTATGCATATCTCTTTCTTACATATATCACCTGTACGATCAATCTTTATATCAGAACGTACTAATTCTCGATGCATGTGCAGTTATTTATATATCATTGTGTATCGTCGATTATCATTGAATTCTATTGGCTGCGTTGAAAAGACAAAGCCTATGATTCTTTATTACGATTGATTTGTACATTTAGATCTAATAAAGAATTAAGAGCAAAAACTAATCATATTAAAAAATGCAACCTACAGTAATGCCAGAAATAAGATTTATTTTTTATTAAAAGACGTCTTTTTAATACACTTTAATACACTTTCATATTGGTCATATTGGTTACTTTTTGGTATTATTTGTAAATTAAAAATGATTTATTTTTTCGTTTATTTAAACAAATTTGTAACGTTATTGAAAACACTTTTATTTCTAAATTAGCTTTTAATGTAAATCCGAAAAAATTTGATTTAAATTCGATTCACTTTTTCGAATAAAAAAGATTCGACGTAAAGTTCGATTCGATGTAAAAATTTCAAATTCAATTCGATTCGTTTTCGAACATATTATCAAAGAATTCGTTTCGATTCGACCTCACAAATGCTTGACTGCACATCTCTACCACATAAATCTACTTTATTAATTTAAACTTGAACTTTGAGATCTTTTACGAATCGTTACGAATATAAATTGGAAATGTATCAGTGCTTTGGAACGAGAATGATTGATATCATTTTATGAATAAAAAAATAGAGAACATTTCCTCTTTCATCGGAAAACGATGTCGTTTTCAGTGTTCCAAGGTATTGATGCAAAACTATCCTTTGTATCGGATATGCCAAATAGACTGGTTTTCCAAACGTGTGACGGATAGGTGATGCATTGATTCTACGTGAGCCTGAATACAACGTGGAGAAACAAAGTGTTATGTTTTGTTTTCAGGCGATATACGACATGCTCGGCGCGTGTTCGAGCAATAGGCCGGCAGACAGCGCAGAGGAAAGAGCGAAGAACATATTCGCGAAGATGGACGAGAACAACGATGGACAGCTGACACAGGAAGAATTTCTGAAGGGTTGCCTCCAGGATGAGGAGCTATCGAAGATGCTCGCTCCTTAATCCCGACGTCGCCGCACTTCCGCACGAGCCGTCGACGCGCGATAAAAGACACCACGCCCCACACCGACTCCCTCATAGAACTCGACGGAAACGTCAAAACGCCGGCAACAATAAGGCCACCACCGAAACGGACACTCGCGAACATACACGCATCATTTACACGCAACACGTATCAACGACAATTTCCTATTAACTATGACGTACGCTATTATTGTGACGGTTCGATAACCAGGCCGTCGCTCGTGCCCGACGGGGAGGGCACAAGCTATGATAACGGACGACGATTGAGGATGATAGATAAACGAGGAGGAACAGCGATTCAAATCGAATCACTGTCCTGATCCTCGTGGGAACAAGACTTGAAAGAGGAAAAATTTCACGAGAGACGATCGCAATGGCACACCGCTCGCCCAGATATTCGCACGGTTGACTGCAGGACAGCACAACGGTGATGTGTAAATGATCCTAGGAATGTCTCGTAAATATGAG
Organism: Acromyrmex echinatior; assembly: GCF_024713525.1. Taxonomy (NCBI): domain Eukaryota; kingdom Metazoa; phylum Arthropoda; class Insecta; order Hymenoptera; family Formicidae; genus Acromyrmex; species Acromyrmex echinatior. The sequence goes on from NC_141854.1 coordinate 8,611,088, forward strand.
AAACAAAGAGTGTGACACCATCGTTTATGACGGCGAGGGAATCTAATTAGCTTGTGGAAATCCTCATCTGTTTCGCGAACTCGCCACGTCGACAATCGCACGGTGGATTCCGCCTCGCCGAATTTGTCATCCGGATTCAGGAATGTCCTCGGAGTGCGGTGTTAGAATTAACGCGAATGAGCTTTACGTTCTCATCGAGGAAGGTGACAATGTCGGTTGTTAAGGACCGCGGAGTGGCTCTCGAAATCCGCGTTCGCACCGACGATTCAGCTTTACTGGTCCCGGACAAACGATTCGCTATCTCTTTCCGGATTATGGTCCCGTCTAGTAACAGAGACGAAGACCAGAAACCTCATGATCCTCTGATGCGCTTTAGGGGTTGTAGAGATTTCGCACATAGCTTCGTACAATTTTGCTTGTCGCAAACACAACTCTAATTTTATTCTGGATTTCGTAATAATTTCCAGAAGTTTCATGATGAGTCTTGCTAAACTGCTATTTTTTTGTGAAAAATTTTGCTTCGTTATAATATAATTGATAAAATTATTCAAGCTCGTCATAAATTTTTTTACAAACCGCTTGATTATTACAAATACTTGATCTAAAGTATTTGCAGAAGCACATTTTTGTATACATACAAATTACAAATAAATCTTAAATATAAATAGATCTTAAATTATATAATTCTGAAACTAATTACGATTAATTTGATCTGATTTAAGTCTATCAATTTTTTATCTTCAAATTTAAATCTTTGCACGAAGCTCGCTTTTTCTAATTCCCTGTAAGTACGTTAGAACAGCTCAAAGCCGACTGTGATTTCAATCTCGTGTAAACTACTTGTTTATCACTGTTAGTCTCCACTTCACTCCATTACTCATTCTGTAAGACTCGCTTGATTAGATTACGCCGTGAGAGCTACAAGGTTGACTTGTAATCCTAATTATACAGAAATTCTAAATAAGATAGGAAATTTATGTTGCATCAGAGGATTACAATCGGGATTACAATTGATCGAAGTCGGCGCAATTGGCCTGAAATTGTGATGTTATCGTAAACGCGAATGGAATTTCAGTGGAATTTCGCCGAGGGTGAAAGCAAAGATACCCATACGAGCGAGTCTCGTATAGAATTAACAATTGCGAGAAACTTACGCGCGTAAGACGCACGAGAGACGCATGCCACGAGCGATCGCGGATATGCGTCCTTTTTCTTTCTCGGACTTGCATTGATCGATCGATGCAGGTCGTATCCAAGATCGGCGTTGCGAGAGGGCGATGCCGGCCGCCGTCCGTGATATGACGACGGTGTTACGCGCCCGCGCGAGGTGCTAACACAACGAATTGCGAATTACGAGGTAATGTCGATTAGATAGGGGGAATAATATCGCTTAGGGGTGACACAACGTTAATTTTATACTGGCACACCGCGGGAAAGTATTGCATCGTCGACCAGCACGCGCGTCATCCCTCCGCTGAGAAATCGATACGTACCTCGCATACGATGTTATTACGGCGTGCAGAGGATGCGGAGAGTAGCACCTGCAGTACGAGTCGTATGTACATATTATCGTGTTCGCCAGAAATCCACCGGATGTCCGTCGCGCTCGTGGATTAAGGGAACGGTGGAGGGAAGCACTGCGGGAGGCGATAAAAGCGGATATTAATTTCCGGATACTCGAAATTCCTGTTCGAAACTCCGCGAGTCGCTTCGCAAATCTATGTATTCGCGCTTTCTTTTTTTATTATTTTCTCGCTATTTCCTTGGATATTAGATGTAACTAAATTTTCAACATGTATCTTGACTGCCGCGAGAAATTCATATAGAGGAATTCCGATGACAATGATTGTTATCAAAATAACAGTCTAGATATTTGAACGTCAGTCAGGTTTAATCTGATCTTAATTTATTTGCCCTCTTTGGAATAGGAATAAGAGAAGGATAAAAAGTAAATTAAACTATAGCTGAAGAGTTAACCGATGGGATCGACCAAACAAACCTCTTCTAATTATCGTCTGGTGCATTAATTTGCTTTTATGAGATTTGCGATGGTCTTTATTTCGATCGTTATTACGCGGGACGTCATCAGCCTTTTTTTTTTGTCACGTTGCAATTATACGGTGCAGAAAAAGAATGAACGATTAATTCCATTTACCATTCTAATCGATACGAAGGGGAATCGACCTCGTAACTGCATAATGATCGTTTTAATCCGTTCGACAGCGTGCTCGTCGACGTTTCGACACCTTCCATTACGAAGGCTTCGTGTTTTCTCTTTTTTTCTTTTTTCTTTCTCATATCCTGCACGTAGCATATATTGAGATACGTGTACCCGCGAGGAACACAATGTGTACCGAGATCAAATACTTTACGTGCATATATTTTAATTTAAGATTTATGAAAAAGCATCACACACGTACTACGGATATGCAACATCAAACGTGACGCTCTTCGCATGGCAAATAAATTGAGAAACTTGTGGCACGTGCGAAAACGGATGAATTGGTCATTTCCTGTCGAGAATCCTGTGCCTTGCGCCGAGTTGGTAAGTCATCATCATATATTATTTTGACCCGAATATGAAAGTTCTTGATGCTTTAAATACATTTCGAGCGATTATTTACGAGCGATCTCTTCTTATCGAAATCAATGAAAAAGATTTTTAAGGAAAGTTGAAGCTAAAATATTTTCTATTTTATCGAATGGTTCTTTCATTCTTTAATGGTGTTCTAAAAGCTTTCACGAATGCATCTTGAGATGCCTTACCATAATGCACAGAATTATCGACGTCCGTTGTATATATTTTGGCATGATCGGTTCCAAATGGCAGAAACGATCATTAAGCCCGCAGTACATCCATTATGTCTCGTTCTTGATTTATCCTTTCGTATGTGCTGCTGTGAATACTGCATAGCACACTGATATTATATACGTTACAGATTGCACCGTAATTGTTTGGTTATCCGTTTCCGATAATTCAGCAATTTCTCGCGATTTGCACTGTAATTTGAAGCATTTAAGTTTTTATTTTTACTACAATAACTAATTCTTTCGCGCACAGAGACTCTAGAGAAATTAAAAATCTTTCAGCTTTTAATATCTCTTTATATAAACGGAAGTTATTTATATATCTATCTTGAGTTACATGTTCAATAATGAGTAATAAAATTGTTCATATCTATGCTTGAAAGAAGGTATATGTTCAAAAGTTTGTCTTATTTCAAAGAGAAATTAATCTTGAAAACAAATTAGCGAAGTACCGATAAATTGAAGTAGATTGAAGTTCGTATCTAAAACGATAGAGATCTTAAATTAATCAGCCATATACCATTTCAAAATGCATGTTACACATGCTGTAACTTACAAACTAGTATCGACCTCAACACATACGTGTGCCGCGGGCTTTAAAAAGAATCGATCAGACAACCGAGCATAATAAGAAGCAAATGTCAGCTTGAAGAAGGCCAACGATAATTTTTGCATAACACGGTTAACTTCAGGTACTTTTTCTGCGGTGTAGCATCGCACGTGACACGAGAAATTCCCACGCAATACAACTTAGTTGCGCTTGGAACACATTGTGATCCTCGCGGATTACCTGGTGGCTAGAAATAAAATGCGTTGCACTTATATTCGCAGGCTTTTCACAAACGAGTCTCTTCTAATCGGTCGATTGAACGTATGCCACGCAAACGGATGAACGCAATAGATAATGACTCGATGAATGAAAATTAGTTTTTGATCTCTACGTGAAGAAGTTGTAACTATTAGACATTAATAAGTAGTGAGAATTATAAAAAGTTTTGAGATAACACAGAAGTGTAAGCGATCTAGCAATCGATGATAGGAAAAACGTAACTCTGAAATCAAAAAAACGTGTGTCGCGTATCTCGGTTCTCGTTGTGGATTATAAATTATTACGTTGGAACGTTTTAAAGACTATATAGTTTAATTGTTACTGTGTTTGAGCATATGAGAATTAATATTAGAACTAATTATTTTTCAACGTAATAATTTATGACTTGCACGTGAAGCTGATTCGGATTTGTTCATGAAATAGATATTAATCCGATTTATTAATCCGATTAGCATCCGAGATACAATATTCTCTATGCAATTGTTAGGCCACTCTGTATATTTGTATATTATCGTAAGATGAATCAAATTGATTAATAACTGTGGAAATAATATCGAATTAATATAGTCGTGAACACCGATATATTGAATGTTGGATATAAAATAAAATAAGAGACTCGCGGCGCGAGTAAAGTTATAAAACGTAATTGTACAAACAATTGTTTCCTGTCGATAAAGAATATTATTAAAATCAGTCGATGCGCGCGAATGGAAGAAAAAGAGAGAAGGAGAGAAAAAGCGGATGAAGGAGCTTTTAATTAAAATTTCTATTCATCCTTCAGTGTCATTCGCCTGCAGTTATTAAAACGAGTAAAAGAAAAGAAGCCTGTAATCTCAGTCAACAACGTGGACGAATGTCGTTAAAAATTTGCATCGCAACGCGTAGATTACAACGTGCTTGTGATATCGATTCGAATTAGATCCGTTTAATTGAGATGGATTCTACTGTAATTCTTGGATGAACGAAGTATATTTGAGAATCCTGTATATCTTACAGGTTTCGTAAAGAATAATGCAGGAATTTCAGCAATCTACATAGAATAATGAACGTTTTCAAGATAGCATTACAGATTGCATGTTCTACAGAGATCTGTTATAATTAAACGATCGATAGCTTTAATAAAGTGAAATCTCCTTGGCAAGTTTTGCATAAAAATATTATAATTATGATCTAGGAGAGTTTTGCTTTCCGAATCGGCAAAATATACTCGTTAAAATTGTAGAGCTGGAAGGCATCACTCTACTCTGTATTTTCCAAATATGGAATGTTCTTTTATGCTCTCGATATTTCACAAATTAACATTTTTTATTGATAAACTTGGTATGAGAATAATTATTTTAATTATTAAAAATTCTAAATCCCGAATGAAAAAATCCAAGTACTTTGGGGACTTGACAAGAATGCGACGTAAATGTTCGATGATTTAGAAATTCTTAAACTGTTATATACGTGCCATTGCAATATACTATTCGTTGTGTAGTTATTCAGTGGATAGTTTATAAATGCAGTTAATAAGAGAAAAATTTGGATAATAAGAGAATAATCGATCAATGGCGTAAAAATATCGTTTTGATTAGGAACGTTGACAAAAATTATTAGTTGATACTACGATTAACGGAAGGTATCGACCTTAATTGGCGACCAAACTTGATGAATCGTCAATCGCGAATGGTGGTATTAAAATTAATTTATGATACCAAAATTTATTACTCGTATTAAGAATAATCGATGAAACTAATCAATTAGGCTCGTACCTATATTAGTAGAAGATGGTATCAATTTTCATCAATGGTACTAATGTAACATGAAAATTAATTGTTAGTATCGAATTTGATACCAGAATCTGTCGGCTTTACAGTCTACTTTAACTTGGGAAACGGTGCGCTGAAGGAGAGGCCTCGTTTGTATTAACGAAAAACAACGATAAGCGGACCATAATATGTTATTGGCACGTCGTATTAACGTAAAAAATCCCGTTGCTAAACAGAGACCGTTTCGTGAAAGCACGCGAAAACCGTATCCTTTCCTTAAATAAAAAATAAATTCGATTAGATGCACTTAATGCGCACTGTGTACATTAAAGCCATCGTACGTACAAATTGACGTAAAAATGTGTGTTTAATATAAATATAAAAATGAATTAAACTATGAAAACTTCAATACACTTTATTGTGCTGTTAAGTAAAATCTGTATTTTATAATTTGAAATATTTTCATTTTATTTTTACACAGAAAATCAGCGCACAATGGCTTCAATATGCACCAGTGTGTCCAATCGAATTCGCTGTTACTTTCATGCAGCGGGGCATGTAGATAATATCTCGTGTATGATGGATAATTCACATTTCCGTACATCAAGCCTGAAACTGATCGCAATAATCGTCGTTAGGGAAGATACATCTATCGCTCGAATCGTGCACTCTAATGACATGATAGACTAGCGTCTATACTAGTGATAGCATTCGACCAATTGTGTGTTTTTATTAGATAGAACGATGCGCTTTTCGGTACATGGTCGGATTTCTCTCCTATCTTCTCTTTGCGCTCCAGGTCGTAATTCTCCTCGAAATACCGCTGAAACATCGCATCTGCCGACTCGATCGATTTCGTGCGCGGTTTTCCTTCGTGCATGAATCATGTAGATATAAATTAGGAACGTATTGCTTTATAGAACGAGCGACAAAATGTTGCAAACTTTATCACGTTGCGAGTGACTTCGCTGGAGATTTTGTAGACGAGGTCGGTTAATCTAGTCGATTTTATGACAAAGAGTGTTCTCGCTCGTTATTTACACGTGGTACTAAGGCGCGAAATTGCATCGAGGTCGTGATAATTCGTGGCAAATTGTTGTTTGAAAGAAAAATTGATCGAATAGACTCACGGAATAGATCGTCGAAATAAGTAAAAACACGCGCTCATACATATTTATATTAGGCTAGGTACATATCATCGGCTCCTTCCATGACGCGTGAGAGGCAGAAGGTTCTCTCGCTTCGCGATTTTACTCTCTATGTGCTTCAATCGCAACTACCACGATTAAGTCAATTTTAAACGAGGAAAAAGATAAGATCTATCCGTTAATACGATATTTCGAAATATATATATATATATATAAACGTATATAATTATATATAATATATATAAATATATATAACGTGTTACAAATAATATTAATATATTAGACATATATTCTATGTGTATAGCGAATCTGTATCAGTTCGTAAAAGCGGTCTTGTCCGCTGGCGACAAAATCAATCGCGCGGGAGGGAGAACGAGATTTTCTCGGTGGACAATAGCTCTATTCTTTTTAGCTAAATTTCTTGCACCGTTCATTTTTCTTTTTTTTTTTTTTCTTTAACGTAGAGAGAAAAAGAGGAAAAAGGAATCTTGCAAGAAGTTCAACTAAAAAGAAAAGGCTTAATTACTTCTGGATGTCATTTGTTTTACGAATATTAATGATATCTCAAAATTTCAAAAGAAAGTTAGTCTCAAGACAAATTAAAGATTTTCTACATATATAACGAAACTGTGTTCAATCTTATTTCAAGATTCGATACAATTTTTAAGTTAAAATATTGACATATAAATATTTTTAAAAACCTATTATGTATTGTCAAATTCTTTAACTGAAAGAAGTGACAGGGGAGAGACTGATTATTCGAAAATGCATTTCGAAATGCATTTGCGCGAAATCGCCAATGTATAAGACCCAAGGTAGGCGCATTCGTTGATTTAAGATTCATTTATATAGAAATCATAGACAATCAAATAGGATCTTATCGTAAAAAAATTGACTAATCCTAGTCGAGTATTTGATTGTGATTGATCAGTTTCCTACGACTTAAGACTTCACGATTGTCTAAGGTTGCGTTCGAGGAGTGCGCTATCAACGCTATTTGTGTCGTACCATCCTTGTTTAATGGACGATGAAGGTAGAATGACACAATATCGCTAATAGCGTCTCCTCGATCCCAGCCTAAGACTTCTATGTAGACGAGCTTTTACAATATGTACTCACGTTCTAATCGCTAATCGCTAAACCGAAACTCGGTTCGTAAATCCACGCACGATTTTTCGGGTAGACTGGGAGGGGGGGATAATGCGAAGAACCGGACATTGCAACTCTCTCCTCTCGAATAGAAAGTGCAGCATTGACAATCGACATAATAAGAGTTCCCTTTTACGAAAGAGTACGTCACCGTACGTAGACGGAAGAATTTTATAAAGCTTAAGAACGGACCTAAAGTGCATTACATTATTAGAGGAGCCGTCGTTTGCGTCTCGATTGTCGCCCCCTTCGACATGTGTGTACGTGTGTGCGTGTGTGTATGCGTGCCAGTGACTCCTTACGCTCCGTTAGCACATACCTACACGCAATAGAAATGTAATATGCACATAAATATGCACGCACGCAAGTGATCGTGCGCGAATATGCGCGTCCAGAACTCAATTTCCGTCGTACCACATTAAAATGACGTTTCTATTAGCGGGCTGTTCATGCTCGAATCACGAGCTCTAAAATCGAGCACCAATTTTAAATATCGACTCTCCTCCGTCTCTCCTTATTGAGATCCACTTTTCTATAGATCATCACGCGCGCGACGCAGACCTTTCGTAGGGATAACATTATCACGAGATCAATTGAGATAACTGTGACGTCGATGTAACATTAAATAAATGTTTTCCGATGAATGGTAATTGATGATTATCATTTTGTAAATGATTTTATATTTCCGTTAGTCTTTAGAGAATGGGGACTATTTTTAAAATTTTTATAGATTTTTTGACAATAAGTAAGATTTATTATAAATAATTTATTGTACCCTTTATTTCAAAATGATCTTGTTTCAGCGCCACATTAGTATCTTTCTCGTTTTCTGTAAAAATTAAACAATCGCCTACTTATGATCATCGCTGAATTCATTACTTTCTAATTGATCCCGATTCTTACGGTTCGCCGCGAAATGACGAAGATAAAGTCAATTTCAGATTAATGAGAACGCGATAATAATGTAACGAGCAACACAGTGGATGAGAACTAATCGATTCGAGCTACTGTTCTTATAATCCATGCGATTTTATTTTTCTACGCCTTCCTTTTAATTTGCTCGTTTACACATCGACATGACGTGACACGAACGTGATCTCTCAAAACTCTCTGCTCAATTTCTCTTATCGCATGTTCCCTTTCCGTTCCGCTTTTCGCAAAACGCGTTTAAACTAGTAATCTAAATAATAAATTTCATTAAAACATATTTGTTTTGCCACACGACTAAACTCTCACATAACCGGAATACTCTTCAAATAACATTTCCTCAGAGCGATTGTAAACTCCGTTTACAATTTCCGATTCCTCAGTTTGCAGAAATATTTCATTATTTCATTTCGTATTTAACGGACGTTTTGCCAACAATGATAGAAATTCACTCATTGAACGTCTTAAGTCCCTAACAGTTTGGATAACTGAATTATCCAGGAAGCAATTTCTCTTCTCGGATGGTTAGGTATTTAAACTATCTGAGAAGAGTTACTGCTTGTTGTGTAGTTTCATTGGCATCCGATTCTGATGAACATTGCGTCACGTATTCTTCTCCAATGTTGCACATTTAATTGGGAAAATTTCGAATTTGATTTTGCATCTTCGAACGAGGACCACAGCAATAAACGAAAGTTGTTGTTTTTCTCACATTTTTACACAACACTCGATTTCCGAATTTTATACAGAAAAGAAGAATCTCGTCTTGCTGAATGACATGATTAAAGAATTTCGATTAGTACAAGATGAGTACAAGAGTGTTCCGGTTCCCGCGACAGCTAAGTGCGATTTCGCATTGACCGATAAATTTAATCTCCAGGGAAACATCGGCGCCGCCGGTTCGATATGTCGATGCCGATTTGGTCTATTGAAGGATCAATCTCGGTCGTAACGGGTCCTTCCTCGCCACGGTAGCTACGTATCTCAATTCGCTTGCTTGTAATATCGATGAGTTGGCTCTACGCTGCAATTTCCGCAGTTTGACCTTACTCGACAGAAAGGTACTTCGCTCGTAACCCTCCACCCTGATTAAGTACGTCACAGTATCATTTATTCTGATAACAACTTGCGGACGCTTTAAATCAGTGGTTTCCAGCCCTTTTTGTTACGTATATCTTTCACTCACTAATGTATATCTCACTAATTATATCCACAAATACTGTAATTACATTTATTTTTAAATAAATATTTATATAATAAAAAAATTATGAAAAGAAAAGCATAATAAGAGCATATAAATATTTATAATAATTATGTCTCATCACATTTAACTTGGCACTTAATTTTTTTATTTAAAAAAAAATAACTTTATTAATCTTTATCTAATTATTTTTACTTGATTGTAATAACAAAAAGTAAGCAGAATTTAATTTTGTATAATAATGTATAATAAATTGTTGCTGCAAAATGTTTTGCAACAAATAATTACAAATTCCATTGCAACTGTACTTGGGTTTAGAATTAATTGGGGTGCAGGAACATACTGACTTACCTATTAACTTCCCAATAACCGCAATCCCTAGTAATGCAATTATATAAAGTGGATTTTGTAGATTTACGTCGATGTTAGAAATTAGTCGCTTTGAAAAAGAAATCCTTTATGCGACATACCTTTCTCTCGAGTGTGTGCTTTTTAATTTCGCGATGAGTGTCACGTGCTCTCGTCCATAAAAATAGTTCTCTCTTCAAAATGAAAAAATTACTTTAAAAACGAATGGTGTATGTGCGTGATGTACATTATAAACTACAACACTCCATTTTTCTGAGCTTTAAAAAATACGACATCATTCTTGCTTCTAATTTCTATTACGATGTTAGTTTTGATCGATGATAAATAAAAAATCGAACATCGCAATTGTGCATATTCGGATGCAGGATACACTTTCAATTACTCATGGTATCACGCAGAAGTTAATCTTTTCCTCGAAAAGTCTGCTGTCCCGCGCTTGACTATCGTCGATTGGAAGAAGATTAATTTAGGATACGCTCGCGTTTATCGCATAATGTAGCGTAATTACTGTGTTATTCTGACGTCGCTCTTATTGCATTGAATATTCATCTGATGTAACTTAGGACTGAACGGTAATCCTGAGAGAGGCACGTCTCGTGACGTCCGGAGCTTATCCGTGAAGGAGGTATTCGCGCGTTCCAGTATCATGCCTCTTGCCTCGGAGCTTTACACGCTCGCGCAGAATTAACCTTTGAAAGGGCTAAGTCAATAGTTCATGCAAGATTATCGTCGCTGTCTCATTAACGGAAAGTATTTTGTACATGTATATATAAATATAAATATATATATGTCTAGTTTAACTGATATAGCTTCATCGCCAAATGTAATCAAATCGTGTTTATTAAGGACGATAATGCCGATAAACGTGATCGTTTTAGTTAATAATCTTTATAAGACAGTATATACGCGGATATGTAACTTGGATCGCAATTTTTCCCATTTTCTTTACTTCAGCGTGACTTATAGCATGAACTACTTATAAACAATTCATTAACGATAAACTCGCTCTACGAAAGCTAGCCACTCATTATTTTTATCTTCAAATTCAATCCAGTCTACTGGATATTCAGATAATTTCAGAATATAGAAATACTGAATACATTCTGAATTTCCTAAGCTTCTCGTTTATTACTAATTTTTCTTTAGATTTATTCTTATTACATTATCTCAGTCTTTTTCGTATGATAATGAATCTGTATCGCGAATTGTTAATTATTTCGTAAAATAATCATTCCGCTTAAACTGCTTAATCAATGTGCATTAATTAATTATACATATGTATACAATATTTAATTATCTATAAATGTTGTAGCCGAAGGCAATCTTATTATTACCGATGTGCTAAATGGATTCGTAGATCAGTAAAATGATGAAAGTAATGCGCTTCAGTTAACTTGATAGTCTGCAATTTGTACAAAGCAGCCTCTAATTAATTCAGAAGACGGCACAAGACGCGTAATGTACTGTATATGACTCATCGTCGAATCGTATCACAGTAGTTTACATTATCGTATTTCACGTTTCGAATTCCTTGCTTCACTAAGATCACGTTCTAAGCAAAAAGGGAAGCAGAGAAGTAGAGAGAATATTGCAAGAGAAGTGCTATCTGAGTACTGCTGTTAATAAAAACATAAGTAAATTGTAGTTACATCTTTAACATGTCTTATTTATGGGGATGCTTTTAAATTATATTATTATTAAAAATGTAACCTCCACATTGTCGCACATTTTTTAATGACAAATATTGCAGCGAATTTGAGGACAATGTTTTTCTTACAATTAGTGAAAGTAAGTCAAAGCATTAATCAATTTCCTGTTAAAAATAAAACGAAAGAAGGCATTTTACAAAGTAAAATGGAGGGAATCAATGAGCAAAATTATATTTAGATCGAGTTTACAATTAGAGTTTAATATAGTAAAATTTTGATTTGTGAAATTTAATTATAAAAAGATATATAATGTGCTAAAGATGGAAAATTATTATGATAAACAATTAATTTCGATATTTTCGTTAAAAGAATATCAATCCCAAAATATCTCTTATTTACAAATGATATTTAAAAAGTTGGATATATTTATATACATTCATATTTAACGTTTCAAGATTAATTTATTTAAGTTACGATGTACAATGATGAAATCTTTCACTTTATTATAAAAGATACAAAATCATTATATAATATATTTATGAGATTATTATAAAATTATTACAAATTATTATTAATACAAACTAGATTATTTATTAATAGCGATTTAATTTTCATGCACTGCAAAATGTAACTAGTTCAAGATGTAACTATTTTTTACACAATTTTAATTGCAACCATGATTACGTGTTTTCTTTTTCCTGGATTATGGATTCTGCTCTTAGAGCGTGATCCTGAGGGAAAGATTACGGGGAGAAAAATATCGGTGGAAATAATCGTTAATCTTTCTCGCCTGAGTCTTGATCTTTTCTCTTTTACGATAATGCGGCAGAATCAATCTTAACGTGGTCATAACGAAGAACACGAGGATTGAGACGCGAATCCGCGATCGATGCTCTTCGAGGTATGTGTCTGATGAAGATATTCGTGAGGAATGTACTGCCGTTAATTACAGTCCTTGATTCGTAAGCGCTTTAAGCATTGTGCACAGGTGATTTTCCCGGAACAGACCTTCCGTGAACATTTTATCATTATTTAGTAAACTCTTTAGACTACTTAGGATCAGAGCGCTTGAAACTTCACGTGAAGTACTATATATTCATACATGTTTTAAATTATGTAAAGAAGTTAAAACTGAGAAAAATTGAAGATTTAAAGAATTTCGCGTTGAATTTTTTTTTTTGATTCACAATTTCGAGAGCAATGTCAAAAAGTGACAAAAATCTCAGTGTTCCAAAAACATGTCAAACAATTAAATACGTCGCTTATTGCCGACCAATAGTAAAAAGTACCTTGTTTTTGTATGAGAATTAAGAAATATATGAAGTCTCTGATAGGCAAATTCTAGAATTAGATCAAATCCATATTTGCAATCCCACAGATGTTACTCTTGCTTCATGCAGAAAAAGAAGCTTGCTATCTGTGCACGCTAGCAAATATTCTACGTCGTGAAAAAAATTATACTCTACGAAACGCATGACGAGTAATTTTAATTTTGCACATAAAAAAAATAAATTTTATAAATATATAGCGTCTAAAGAAATAATTAATAATAACGGATCCGTGTAGACATTTATAAATTACATCATTAGAGATATAAACGATCTCAAAGATTATTCTTAAATATTAGGTAATATTAAATCTTTCATTGTGGCACAAATTTTTCTCTGACGATGCAGTCTTATCTCGTTCTATGAATATTTGATAGAAGAATAAACAATTATCCAAGTGTCAATAAAGCAAATAAGATATTAATTATCTAATTTAATAAGCTTTAGATTCGGACTTTAAATTCTTATCGTCATATTTCAAAATTTCTAGAACGTAAAATATAAATTTTGTGCTTAATGTTAACGGACTCTTGATAGTAATAATACAAATTTTTATCCAGTCCGTAATAAAAATCTTAGTGATATATTGTTCTAATCTTAAGAAAAAAAAAACAGTCTTGTAAAAAGTAAACTATTATAGTTTTTATTACTATGTATAACAGGAAAAATTCAAATTAATTAAGGTGTCTCTTAGTCATATCTTTTAGATGCTTATATGGCCTAGATTTTTTGGGGAAAAAATTGCGATATATTTCATAGATCGACATAGAAATTAAATGCCATGGGTTATGAGGATACTTATATATTTCCGATTTTAACGAGAATGGAACTCTCTTTGATGACGTCGATTGCATCGATCGGAACTATTGATGTGCACGATATTTCTACCTACTTGCACTTTAACGACCACAACTATCTCCTGATACATGCAATGTCATTGATCGCCTGGTTTGCTATTTTCGCATCATATCCAACACGCGAGATCTGGACTGCGAAGCTTCAGAAGTCGTATTTCAATGCGATATGTATCACAATGCGATAACATGTTTAAGCAAACTTTACCTTCCAATTGCATAATTTTGCGAGCAATCAAAACCAATCGTATGGGATTACTCTTGGGTATTTGAGCAACCGATCGTATACATTTCTGCCAAACGATATCCATTTTTTAGAGAAGCACTAAGAATAAATCTAATTGTAAGTCGATATTTCTATGTCACTAATTAGATATAATCTATAGCGAATTATCTATATTATGAGATTACAATCTAGATTACGCAAAAGCTTACGTATCATTACTTTTGATGCATTGACGCTCTTATTATTATATCTTTGCTCACCCACGTAGAATTAATTAACAACGTAATCGTCTGATGCTAATTATCAATCACGATTCTTTAAACACATTCGATCGAATTAGAAAAGTACAAAGATTTAATCACACAATCGTGTGTAAAATCATTTATTTATAATCAAACTTGAATTTGCGTAACCAACGATTAAAAATTATTAAAAATTCGTTACCTTGTTTTAGCTCCATTATTTAGAATTGTTGTGCCACTTAGGAATGATTACATCAAGATATCTATAAACAACGCGGTAAATGCGTTCAGAATTTCGCAGGCATGCCACTTCCTAATTAACTCGACAAGTCCGCTTATCTAAAAACTAGACTCTCAGGCGTATTACAAACGTCCTTGCGAGATAATCACGGGCGTGGCACTTTGCATACGGTCGTTTCACATTTCAAGTAAAATCATTTTTCCGGAGAAGGTCGTTACCGATCAGAACGCGAGACAACAGATATAAATCTTTCAGGGGGTATCAATTTTGTCCGAAGGCCATAACGAGCTTATGACTCGTGACATCACCGAGATAAAAGAACAGGGATTTACCTTATTAGATAATACGCAACGAAAAGGGAAGAAATGGCACGGCATTTATTCGTTAAATAGTATGAACCATATTTTTTATGATTATGAAAATGATGTGCGTTTTGTTGAATAATATGAATTTTTAATTTGCTGTGCAAAAAGTCGCGAAATAATTTACAAGAAAGAAGCTATTAGCTTTGGAGTTAAATATATGTCGTTCCAATAATTGTCCCGCAATTCCCTTCTATCACTAGTGGTAGAATAAAAATGAAACATAATGCAAGGTGCAACAGGAAAAATCGATAAAATGTATGTTTCAAACATTCATTACAATGCAGTAGCATTAATATTGCTCGATTAAAGCTACTGTAAGATGTATTACGATCGTGGAAAATATGGTAAATATTCCTGGCACTTGTTTCGCATTTTCGATCTACAACAAATCGTGAAAGCTATGAATGGCTCATTGTTAAATTCATAGTGTCAAATTACATTCAATTTGAATTATTTTTAACCATTTCTATATTTAAGTTGCCACTGTTCCTACTCAATTAATTTTAACTCAATGGACTTAAATAATTTAACTTAAAAAATGTATTAAATTTGACTTAAATTTAATTGATGATTATTTTCGAATTGTATACGTTAATATGAATATTGTTTAGTTTGAAACTAATCACAAAAATGAATTGATTTACATTTTGACACTCATGAAAGTAAAAGATAAGACATTATTTAACTCAAAGCATGAGTTATTATTGCTCTTTTGATATAATAGAGAATTTTAATTTATTAAATACTTAACAATATAACATAAGTTAGTTATAACACACATTTTATGATTTCTATTTGAGTATTTTTGGATCGCGCGACGATTGATTTAAAAAATCAGAAGAGGGATATTTGCTCTTGAATAGTGCTATAACGAGATTTTAAAAAATTTAGTTGCAAAAGAAGAATGTCTTTTGAAGAGAGAAATATCTTTTTAAAAAAATGACATTTAGAAAATGAGGATACAAGCGATATCACAGCTCCGAGAGTTATATCTAAAATTAAATCTTCGCCATGGCGCACGTTGATCATGAAGAAAAAGGGAACTGCAATACTTTTATCATTATCTACATCGTTAAAACTTTTACCTGATTCCGATCTATATTATGCTATTACGCTATTACGTCCGCCGATCCGAATATGCTCCCGCACAACATTTTAGATTTCAGATACGTAGCAGATACATGAAATTTGAAATGTTGCTGTATAGCAGATACGTAACAATACGTATGAATCATGTACCAGATATATTAAATACCGATGAATGTCCGCTCTATAGACATATAATTTACATTATACCATGCATACCAAATACATATGATAATATATAATATATATTCGATACGTATTAAATTCGATACGTATTAAATACGTAAATTATGTATTTGATACATATCTCTAATATTGCAAATACGTTCAAAATGTACTATGTGTTATATAACCTATAAAAAAAATCGGATATGCATTAATTGTACAGCAATTACATTCAAACGTATATTCAAATATGTTACAAAATAAGAACTTACCTCTGACTTATTGTTTAATTTAAATTATCTTCTTATTATCTCTTTAACTTAAATTTATTTTACATGGAATTGTTTCGATCAGTACTAAAAATCCAAGCTTGACCGAAATAATTTATTTCTTGACTACTGTGTATTCACGCGGTCTAATATATGATACTTTAATATTGTTAAATTTGTTTATTCTTCGATTCAGATAATAACTGCGCACACAAAAACTTGCTCAAAACTGTCCGTTTATGATTTTTTAAATGTTATATGATGCTACTATGCACGCGATTTTGTAACATATTATTACATTCTGTTAAATATGTATTAACTACGTGTTTGATATATCCATGCATTTAAATATGCACAGTATATTTACTGTTACGTATTTTGACTTGGATATTTCACGTCCATTGCGTTAATTACGTATTTAAAAGGTACATTATATTTGATATGAAATAAAACGCAATGTAAATGCAACATAGATACGTATTTAATATATATTTGCAATGAAAGGTGTTGTGTGAGCTTATTCGAGCTCCACAGAATCGCAACGAGAGTCTTTCTCGTCTTTGTAACGAAGCGACGCGTAAGCAGGTTGTTTTGAACGGCTAAATAAATCAGTTTATTTGATTAAAGCGAATGCGTAATTAACGCATCCACTGATTACGCGAGATTTCCGTAGCGTATATCGTAAATATCTCGTAATTAGCGTATTATGTACTTTGGTGTATCGAGTGTATTACGCGTATTCTGCGGGATTTACAATCAACGACTTTCAAGAATACGTGATTTGATTCGCTTAAATCGCATTCGTACGCTTCTTTTTTTAGATCGCAACAATGTCATAATCTCTTAGTATGCGACACGACGTCTTTATATATTGACCCTTTTGGCTTTGTATTCACTCGCGATATTGCGTGCGTGCTTTTCATTGCGTAATTCATAGCAGTATATTTGTAATATAAATTTGTAATCTTTTTGAAATTATTTTTATAATTATCCTAAATTAGAATTAGTTTCCCGAACTCGTTTTTTTTTTATTAAATATTTCTTTTATGACTAATCCTTTTTAAATAACTTCAATTTGTCTATTTAGACAAAACAATCATTTAATGTAAAACACCATTTCCGGACGAAGATCGACTCCGAAAGGGTTAATAATGTATATTATATCGCTGTTAAATCAACGTAATAATTTGGATGCGATACAACCGATGTATTATAGTTAAAGAAAAGATGACAGAAAAACTGACACTGTAGTTTATTTCATAAAATCTGGTGAATTGGTCAGAAGAATATGTTAAATCTTTGTAATTGTAATTTTGTATTTTAATAAGTTCAGAATATATATGGGACAGAACCGACAGGAATATAATTGTAAAAATGTCAGTCCTGAGATTGTTGTCACAAGCACAACACGAAAACAGGCTTTTAACTGTCAGCGTGATCAAGGGGTAGTTAAATACATCAAACCAGAATTTTATCTGCCGAACTTACAGCGACGAGCTCACAGATGCAACTTTCACGTGGCAAGCAGTCTCCCGTGAAAAATTTCGCGATAAAAAGCGCGACGGTTTGTCTCTGAAAATGTGCTACTTCTCCGTTAACAAGCGGACATAAATCGCGACAATTTCGCGAGCGTCATCGCTGTCCCGAGATCATACAATTTTACTACGACGCAGCGTCCATCACCGGCCGATTTCTCGAGTTTCATGAGATGGATCCGGATGGATGCAGCTGCTGAAGAAGCGATCTCGGGATGGAGTAATTCATTTACGACGATAAAGTCTACGCATGCAATCGATTCGTGACGAAGACGACAGCGTGTTTCACGCGTCATTCACATGTCCGCACGTATAAGAACCGACGTCGGGTCGCGACCTACAGATCGACAGATCTTACGAAAGTATTGTTACGTGAACATGTATGTTGCCGAGCGTCATCTCATCGGGGAAACGCGCGTGGCGGGCCATCACCCGCACGTTTCACCGGGATGCAACTCGCTGAAAACGCCTCAGGGAGAGACCCGGAGGATCTTCTCTCTCTCCCGGGACGTCGTCGTTCGGGACGACGAAGGGATGCTGCCTGCCGTCGTCGGTTATCTGTACGTAACGAATGAGCGACCGTGCGAGATTGCATCACTGCACGATGTCGCATCCCCGAGCGAATTTATCGTTCGTGTACGCATAATATACGTGCGCCAAAAAAACACACACACACATAGGATTTAATTAATAATTATTTACCATAAGATCTAGTACTTACGTATTACAATTATTATATTGTGGTATAATTAATTCCGTTTAAGCGATATACATATATATATAATATATATATTATATATTGTATATTATATATGAAACTTCATATACTATATATATCGAAGCAAACTCGTATTTTGTATGCGAGTTACACGCGGCAAAGGACCGCGAGAGCCCGCATATTATCGTCTCATTACTAATATTATTATAATAAAGCACACACTACGCTCCAAATGTATTATTATTATTATTATTACTCTATTATTGCTCTATTAATCTTGAAATTTTCTTCTGTTACAGTTGCGTGAATGCGTATGATTGCGAATGTATGTATGAGATACTCGCCCTGCCTTAAACCTTCACTTATCACCGCACATCCCCAAGATGCATCCCCTTTATTTATATATGTTGCAAATGCATT
Source organism: Acromyrmex echinatior (assembly GCF_024713525.1). NCBI lineage: Eukaryota > Metazoa > Arthropoda > Insecta > Hymenoptera > Formicidae > Acromyrmex > Acromyrmex echinatior. The sequence goes on from NC_141854.1 coordinate 8,630,368, forward strand.
TCTTCTAAATACGTAAAACCGATAGATACGTAAAACGCTCGTAATTCCATAAACATTCGTTTCCGATAGTGAAGAAAGTTGGTTGAATTGGAAGAACGATGGTGGCCGGAATCGTATCTTTTTCTTAAATAATTTCGACGCGGAGCGTTGATCGTTTTATTTTTCGTATAACGTGGCTGTAATATTTAACGGTACTGATCGCAAAGGTTGAACGTTAATAAAGATCAAAGGACTTTAATGGAATGCGCACCTGATTTACGCGGAATCTTTTTTACTCTTCGTCGTCATCGTTGCCGTCGAGTTTAGTATCTATGTAGCCTTTGACATTCAATCGTTTACAGAATTTGCGATTCTTCAGAGAGAAAAGTATCTTGTCCAGACGCGCGTTTTTATTCGTTCGTTTTGCACGCTAATTGCAACGAGACGATCGATCTCGAGTGCGGCCCGGCGAAGTAATAGTCATTTTCGACGAAGCGATTGAGCGGGAAAAACGGTATGACTTATCGAACATCCATCGGCTTCTGTTCCTCGCCGTTAAGCCAACTTAATCGCGAAAGTCTCCTGAAAGTTACCGAACGTCTCTTTTTCTTTCAGGCGTGTCTGGTGAAGAATACCAGCCGCGAAGCGTGTTGTGCTTAACGGCACTATTAGAATAGTAGACTAGTTAGAGCTTTAATTATCTGCTAATTGGATACCGGAAAATCGTCGGAAAATCGGAGGATTTTGGAAGGGACTTCAAACAACCATGGGGAAGCAAAACAGCAAGTTAAAGCCGGAAGTGCTGGAGGATCTCAAACAGAATACTGAATTCTCAGGTGCGTCGTTTTCTATAATAATTAATTAATAGAAAATCTTCTGACGTGCTATTTATTATCTATGTTGCACATATAATGATATAGAACATTCAAGTTTCTAGTGAAGAGATAAACTAAGACTCTTAAATAAGCTAGCTCTTTCAAGATTACAATAAGAATGCAATAGATATTTACATACAAGGAGTATTTTTATTTAGAGCGCATCAAAGAATTAATATATATAATCGAAATTAACTAATATTAACTAATATTAAATTCGACGTTATTAATAAATATTTAGCTCGCGGATTTGTGTCTGGAGGACATGTGAGTAACGTTAAGGTAGCCAGGTACAAATAATATTTTATGATTTTTTTCTTTCGAAGATGCGGAGATCCAAGAGTGGTATAAAGGATTCTTAAAGGATTGTCCCAGTGGGCATCTCAGCGTGGAGGAGTTCAAGAAGATATATGGAAATTTCTTTCCTTACGGCGACGCGTCAAAGGTAAATGGAAAAATCTCGGATAAAGAGTTACAGCCGCGGATATATACGGATATAATCAATGAATTTATTAACATTTCGCGTGCTGGCTCGCGCGGAATTATTTACGCTCTTTAAAAATTTATTACATGACTTCTCGTAGTTCGCAGAGCACGTATTCAGGACGTTCGACGCAAACGGCGATGGCACGATCGATTTTCGGGAATTTCTCTGCGCTCTCAGCGTTACATCCCGAGGCAAGTTGGAGCAGAAGTTAAAGTGGGCCTTCAGCATGTATGATCTGGATGGCAACGGTTACATCTCGCGACAAGAAATGCTGGAAATCGTGACGGTACGTGCCAAGCCATAAAATTTGACTCGCGAATACGCGAGGGACTGAGATGTAGTTTAATAATTTACGGTGTAATAAAGTCACTCTAAGCTTAATATATAGTTCGACTGTATCATTGCTTCCATGTTATTAAATGTATTTCGTTGATTTAAGAATTCTCAATGCCCACATCCATAATATCAACGTTTTATAGCTCTTAATGAAAAAGATTATTTAAGAAATGTCATTATCTTATGAATTATGATTGAACTGAAAGAATTTTCAACATTAAATTGTATGTGATTCCAAAGTTAAGAAAATTTTCATTTAATTTTTGAAGAAAAATTGATTCTACATTTATGTATTATATACTCGTAATGAAAGATAATGTCGTGTATGTCGTTATGCGTAAAATATCATTTCTTTAACAAATGGATCGTTATTTTCAATGTAATTATACTTTTAATTATCATTTTTTGGTTCGTAATTTATTATATTATTACATATTATTATTTTTTTTATATTGTACATCAGTTAATCAGCGTACAATATTGAATTTTTGAATTACTGTTTCCAGTTCCGATAACTCTTTCTCGAATTTGATCGGAAACGTTGACCGTATTCAGTAGTATTTTTGCATTTTCCGCTGGAAATTTTCTTTGCTCAGGGGACTATTTCTCTAGATCTAAAAATATAATCTAACAAGCGCAATGCGCTTATTAAGCGTTAATTTCTGTTGAATGTGGCTAATGTTTTATGAAGTATGTAATAAATTCTATTCAACTTCATTATAATGTTGATTTCAGGCGATCTACAAGATGGTGGGCTCCGTAATGAAAATGCCAGAAGACGAGTCGACGCCGGAGAAACGAACTGATAAGATATTCCGACAGATGGATAAGAACAAGGACGGCAAGCTATCGCTTGACGAATTTATAGAGGGTGCGAAAAGCGACCCATCTATCGTGCGACTGTTGCAGTGCGATCCTAGTGCACAAGCTCAGTGAGGCCCTGGGCCAATACAGACAAATATCAATATGCCATCTGCATACCCAAATCGGTGCCCGGCCCAATTAGTATCCCAAGCAGAAGCGACGCGATCGTAAGAAGTTGCCTACCGACGTTTGATAATCTGGTAGTCTATCAAGGAAGCTCTCGAAATATTATCTTCATACGTCCAGTTGTTTTGAATGTTTTAATGTAATGTAATATATTTATAAACAGAAATAATGTTACTCTGCTAATATTTTCTACATTTGAGAACTAGAGATATTAATGCGCGAAATGTGATTGTTAGATGAACGAATATGTATAGTTACATATGTTATAATTATAATTGGTTACAATGGATCACATTTTGGATCACAATGGAAAACATTAGAGATTCGAATATCGATATGTATTGGAGAGAGAAAAACGGGAATTTATATGATTAACAGCCGAACGTGATTAATAATATCTCTTAGTTTTAATCCCCTAATGTGGATGATGTTTTAAATATGTTATTCGAAGATATTGTTTTGGCAGTTTCTGACAGATATCTATGATCGCGGGCGCTTATGCGCGAATCGGTGTGTAAGGGCTTCTATGAATTGGGCCGGTATCCGAGAGGTCCAGGGTCACTGGGCCCATGGCGCTTGCGCATACCGCAAGCTAGTCGACAAGACTAGTCCAGTCGCTCCGTTTCATTGACGGATCGGTTTAGCGAGAAGCTTGTTACGCCTTTTCGGGTCGTATTAAAAAGCGCGCCGCGCCCGAGCGACGAACGCCATCCGCGAAAGAGAGGACGTTGCGTCGATGCCGCCGACGCACCTCGGCAGGCTCTGTAGCTCGGTTGACCCGACCGTTCGAGATGTCATGAGACGTTTAGCGAAATTCTAAAATACTCTCTGTGTTCGTAATACCCGTGATTTTCGGTGACACGCATGCAGAGCGAACAGGAGCTTCGATGAGTGACGTTCAAGTTCCATTATCCTCTCTCTTTCTCTCTTTTCCTCTCTCTTTCAGATAGCGAGAGTGTACGGATCAAAAAACGTCACGCGTCATAGCGAATCCTTGTATATACAGATCGCGGCATCGACGCATCCTCGGACTGCCGATCTCAGCGTACGGAGACTCGAAATGGTCTCGCTCTTCGGCCGTTCGCCGTCGCCGTCGTCGTCCTTGCACATCGCCTCGTCCTGCTTGGTATCTGATACCCGATCCGAACGAGGAGATCGCCACGTCCCTTCGGGAGGGACACGCGGTATCGCATCTCCCGCCCTCAATGGACCCCGAATGTCTCGCCTCTCGGCCCACCCATTAAACGGACTGACCCATTTAACAGAAAAGACTCACAGGAGACTAATGGTCGCGTAGCGTCCCATGCCGCGCGCTAGCAACGAAAAACTTAGTGATTTAGAGATCCGCGAGATTTAGGAAAGGTCACTGCGAAATTGCGAACGCGCGCTGGCTTTTTGCTAGTTAACGCGCTTAGAGACCGATCTAGAGCTTGAGCTAGTTGGAAGAGAAGAAAACGGCTGCGTGACGCGACGATGACCATCACACTAACACGGATTAGGTTGCTCTCTCGTCGAAGGTGCTGCAAAGAAGAAAAGAATACTCGACTCGATCCGCTTTGATTTATGTGTGTCGCGAATGTAAAAAAGGAGCGACTAGTCTTTATATGCCCGTCACGACGCTTCGATTTATAATACTTATTCTATGCGACGCTATATCTCAGAGAGCTGTTATTCCATTGAATCGCGGAAAGGTTTGTCCTTTACATTGCTGTTACTCATCTCGCGGTCATTTTATGATTTCTAGTGACCTTTGTCATTATGGAGGTATAGTAGAACGAACGTAAATCGTACACGGATAAGCATAAGAGATCCGCCTCTTTCCAATCTCGTTAAGGGAAGTAAAAAGCGTATCTTTGCCGATCAGAGCGACTGGCCCTTAGCTTTAGCGAAAGCTTCACGCTTCGCCGAGCGACCGACAGATGAAGAAGAAGAAAGAACTTCATACGCGCCGTATTTAGAGATTTATTTTTGTGAATGCGTGCGTCCCGCGTATCTGTGAGAGCGTGCGAGAGTGTGCATATATATATATATGTGTGTGTGTGTGTGTGTGTGTGTGTGTGTGTGTGTGTGTGTGTGTGTGTGTGTGTGTGTGTGTGTGTGTGTGTGTGTGTGTATGTATGTATGTATGTATGTATGTATGTATGTATGTATGTATGTATAATAATAATAATAATTTTATTGCATGCATTTATAAATGAATTACAGTAATTAATACAGAAGGAAAGTAAAGACAAAAGCAGAGTGCAAGCAAAAGGCGAGGCAATAGCATTACAGCTAATATATAGCCTAACCAATGAAATTGATTTGAAGTTAAATATTAAATAACATGAGACAAGATAAACTGAGAAGCAAAAGGACGAAAAGAAGAGAAGGAAGAGGAGGATCTTATATCGAAAGAATAAAAAGGTTATTTAGCTACGGTAAATAAGAAAGAGGCACGAAATTTGACGGAACAGTAAGCAGGAAAAGAAAGAAGATCATTATAACGGGTATCAGGTAGGGAAGCATGGAATTCGGAGTTCAAATGTAAGAGATTACGAAGATATGATGGAGTATTGAGAACATTGAAGACTATGCAGCATAAATGAAGAATAAATCGTTGTTTAATATTCAATCAGCCAAATTATTTAAAGGGAATGATGTGATCATATTTTACACTACCATACGTAAATCGATGACAGGAATTTTGCACACGTTGTGTGCGGATCAAGGATTATTTATTCAAACTAGGCACATACATGATATCGGCGTAGTCGAATAAAGAAAGGACTAGTACTTGAATGAAGTTTCTGTGAGACAGAGTGAATATATGACGAAGAAGATATAAGAGACGAAGACACGCATAAGCTGCTCTACATTTGAGGGTGACATGATGTACAAATGACCAAGAGCAATTAAATAAAGGCCGAAAATGCGAATAACAGAGGAAGTCTCAAGGGGAACGGAATTAAGAGATACATTGAAAGATTGTAGACGGGATAATAGCGCAGGAGAACCAACAACTAAATATTGAGACTTGGCAGAATTCAGAGACAGATTTAATGCAGACTAGTTAGCAATGAGCTGAAGATTATGCTTGTAAGGATCAAGACAGTGAGATATACATAAACATAAACATATGATACAGACTATATGACCTGAGAGATCATATAGTCCGGAAGACATGAGCTTAATCTTTGCTAATATGTTATAGCTCAGCAAGTGTTATAAGATTAAAGACTTTGCCAGTTCATAACGCGTTTGAAGAAGATGGATTGATGAAAGTGATGAAGAAGTATTAGATGGAAGAGAATCGATGAAATAGCTGTTTAACACATCAGGATTATGGAGATGTTCAGGAATATTAATGTTGGAAGAGCAATGATCACCAAGATAGGAGAAGTTCCTCCAGAATTGCCATCTAGAGATGTTTGAGAGTGAGCAATCGAAAAAAGAACGCTTCTCTTTATAAATCGCTGAGTTTGCTAGATTACGCAAGGTTTTGAAACGTTGTCAATTAGATTGATCACGAGAGCGCTGATATCTACGCAGTGAGCGACTTTTTAATTTGATAAGTCCATGTATAGCAGGAGTAATCCATGGTGCAGTAATCCGAGGCCTGTTAATGTGTCTGACCGTTAGCGGGTCAAAAATCAAGCCGATCAAAAATGAATAAGATTGGTGATTCAAAGATATAAACCTTCTCAAGGTGAGTAGCGTTGTAAATCTGAGACCAATCAACAGCCTCCCAGTTCACATAGCAGGGACACATCAGAAATGCTTGCAAGATTACGCCTAAAAGTTAACACTCGATGATGGGGCTTAGCTAGTGTTAAATGCGCAAATACAATAAGATGGTAACTAATGTGCATCAAATCATCAATTCCCGCAGTAGTTATATCAATGCTAGACGAAAGCATAATTAAATCAAGCAAGGAAACAGAATTGCTAGTAATTCGAGAACTGATGATTTGATTCAGCGGAAATAAAGACATTATCCTTAATATTGTCGACTCCCGGATTAAGACCGCTAAGCATGTCAATATTAAAATCGCCCATGATAATACTGCTGCACGAGAAATACATAATTCGACAAAAGACAGTTCAGAAAGCGGTGAGCGTGGGGTACATCAAAAAAATCGCAATGCGCTCTTTTCTCAAGAAAATCATTACATCGATAGAAATATTAGCTGGAGAGATAACGAAATCAATGGATGAGCACGACAAGTAATTATATAAAGCGCGATACCACCATCACGATTTCCAATAAATCTGTCAATGTTGTAAATCTGACAATGAATAAAATGATAGTTGTCAATGTTGAGAGCCACTCTGAGTCTGCCTCTCTCAGCCAAGTTTCGCTGATCGCGAGTATATCAAACTCACATAAATAAGTCAATAATAGATGGAAAATGAGGCACAAGAGATCTTATATTTATATGTGCTATACGCAACGCTTCCCCCCCCCCAGATTCGATAATGAAGTTTGACAGTATCAATTGTGAGAAACGTCGACGGGACAAGAGAATAATTGCCATCGAATAGTCAGTTAAGTGGAGACATGGAGGGACCAGCAGAGATAGGCGGTGAGGACTGAATGACAGGGGATGCTGAGGTGGATGAGAAAAGTAGAGAAACAGAGGAAGCAAGCAGGACGTGACGGGAAGCAGAAGCCGTCGTGACACTCCGTATCGATTCAGATGAGAAATATCGTTGAGAATTCGCACCGTCACAAGAGCAAAAATAGGTAACGCCTCGATGCATCCAAACATATCTCACGCCAAAGATTTTTACAAGATTCCTTGCCTCGTTATAAATACGTCTCTGAGATGCACTCGCAGATCAGTACTTTGTTAGAAGACCACGTGCCGCGTGCAAGAGTTGAAGCGACAAAACTCTCCTGACGACGAGCCAATGCAATCAATTGATTTCACTTAGCTACCATAGTAAAACGCACGACGACGAAATGCAGCCTTGGATCTTGAAGATAAGTTATTATCAGCAGCCACAACAGCCGTTCCCAGATGAGAGGCAACAAGCGACAATGCATCAAGCATCTCCCCGTCCAGCACATTTGAAAGGTCGAAGATGATAAGCTCCAGGTCTCTCTGATTACGCTCAAAACTCTCCAAACGATCCCTCAGCTCCTGCAGCTCAGCGCCTCATCCGTCTGAGCATGTACTGCATCATTCTGGGCCACAGGGACGGATTCGAGCCTGGCACAGCGAGAATCTAAATCCTTGAGCCTCTCCTCAAGATGTTGTTTAGAAGACAATTCATTAACCAGAGCCACAGCACGATCAACCGAACAGCGCACTTTACTGAGCCAGATCACTCTCAAGCCGCTGCATTCTAGATTCAAAGAGAATTGAGTTTAACTATGATTATCAATAGAACATATCTTCAATTCAAGGCTAGCAATATGATCATTAATAATGTCGATTTTAGTAAATTTCCCAGGATTACGTCGAGATTGACGAATGTTAAAATAACGTCGTGATTTACGTTTACAGTCTGAAATCCGTGGACTCAGAGGGAGAGAGACGAGATCGGTACCTGGAGCATTTTATTTATATTTTCAGCATCAGCGGAAAGAGACGAACTGGCGTTACTATGCTAACCGTTGTAACATTGTTATCTATCTTGCAGAAAGTGCAGACTCCGGAGCGAGGCAGGAAGCGCTTACATTTTGACATTTGGTTTGACCCATGGTTAGTCTCGTATAAATTTTCTTTCGCAAGAATACATAAACAAAACAAATAATTAGATTTTATAAGATACACGACACACGAAAATTGAATAAACAATAAATACGGCAGCAATATATACAATTTGAAATAAATGTAACGAACAATGAGATTATGATGTAAGATAGATATAAAAAGATATATATATATATATATATATATACATACATATATATACACATATATATATATATATATATATACACACACACACACACACATACATACATATATATATAAAATTATAAAATAAGATAGAGCAACGAGTTAGCCAACCTGTCAAGAATGTTGGCGTTAGCGAGAACGGAAGCGAAGCAGCGAGTTCTCAGTGCACGATTATCGCAAGACGTAGGCGTTTAAATTATCGACTCAATTAATAGAGCTGCAGTAAATCGGCTCAACTACAGTAACGCAGTCCTGTTACAACGCTACTCGATAAATGAAGACACGCTGGTCAGCCATAGCACCACACTTCCGGCATATAACGAATGAAACTATAACTGAAAAGATTACAAAGGTCTAATAACAGAGACACAACAAATACGTCCGATCTCGACGACTGCCAACTCGCGATCGGGCACGTACGTACGCACAGTACATGTGTGTGTATGTTTGTGTGTGTGCGTGCGTGGTGTGTGTGTGTGTGTGTGTGTGTGTGTGTGTGTGTGTGTGTGTGTGTGTGTGTGTGTGTGTGTGTGTGTGTGTGTGATACATATATATACAGGGTATTTGGAAAATAATGATAAATCTTTTGCATAAGGGCAGAATGGACTAAACTGAGAAGAAAAGTCCTCTGCCATTTTGTAATTTTCGCAATAGTTAACAAGATATTAATTGTTAAAAATTGCCGAAAATTGATCTTCAATAATTTTTTACTCAAATACTATCAACTTTATAGAAAAACTGTAAGAGACAAAAATTGTTAGTTTTCTTCTCATAGAGCTCTAAGAATATTTTTAGAATATTTTTTTCAGAATTTTTTAATACCGTATTTTCTCATGTTGAAAAAATGTAGTACTAAAAAATTAATAAAAAATTCTGAAAAAATTCATAGAATTCTATGAGAAGAAAATAAACAATTTTTGTTTTTTGCAGTTTTTTTGTCAAGTTGATACTATTTGAATAAAAAATTATTGAAGATCAATTTTCGGTAATTAATATCTTCTCTGTACGAAGAATCTTCACATAGAAAAGAACACGTTTATATAATTACAACACACGACGGTTGAATTTAATGTCAACTAGATGTAACTCTGCGTTTTAAGAATATTATGAATTACTGAAGATGGCCAGATTGTGGCCGAAACGTTTTAATTAATGTAATAATAATTAAATATCACAAACTATAACTTGTGCGTGGTTTCTTATGCTCTTCTTTTTATACGTTTTAATTAATATCTTGTTAACTATTACAAAAATTGCAAAATGGTACAGGATTTTTCTTCTCAGTTTAGTTCTGCCTCTATGCGAAAGATTTATCATTATTTTCCAAACATCCTGTATATACATGTGTGTGTGTACGTGTGCATGTGTGTACATACACACATATACATATATGTATGTATTGTGTGTATGCCCGATAATAAGAGAAACGAATGTGATGGAGAAAAAGAAGAAAAAGAAGAAGAATTAGAAGAGAAAGAGACGGCTCGTAGTGCGAGCCTTATCGCCCTATCGTCCGACTATGTATCAATCGATCGATTGATCGCGATAATTATACATACATAGATATATTATACAATTATGTATTATTGATTATGAAATAGGAGAGCGAAAGGGATCGTGAGTGCGATCGCGATCTCCGCCCACGCGAATATACACGCAGCAGCAGAGTTCCGACATTTTTACGGCGAACCTTTTGCTCGCTCAAGCTATCGCACGATTGGAACGGTCCGGAGGCAGATAACATAGGCCGACGAAAAAGAATTGTCGTCAAAGAACTTTAATTATAGTAGATGTTTCTTATAGGTTTTCGATCACAAAAACAATGCCGCTGGCTAAATTTGCATGTCAAGATTTAAAGTTATTTTGATTTTTAAGATCTGTGAGAAGGAATAGTCAGATTTCAATGAATCCCGATCTCTTCGTCAATTTTCTTGAAATTTTATTAAAAATTCTTTCTATCTTTTCATGATAAGCTAGTTTTAAAAAGAAATGAATTTTATTATGAAAAGAATGGGACTCATAACATTGAAATCAGACTATTTGTTCTCACTAATCTTGCCAAATATAAGGAAAGTGCTTACTTTTCTACGCACTGTATCTGTAACAAACAGTTTTGTGAGACAATTTTTTATCTTTTGCTAAAAAAAAAAATTAATATCTATGTCAAACATTTGTCTATTTTTATTACTTTATTGACGGTTAATGATTTATTATATTTTTTCTCTATTAATCGTTGTGTGAATAATTTAATAGAGCAATGTGGAGGGGGGAGAGAGCAGCATTGTTTTTTATAAAAATCTATAAGAAATAAACTCTGATCAAAGTTACTTCAGTAACAACTTTTTATTGGGGTCTGTTTAATCAGTTAGCAAACACAAGCGTAAATGATCTATGCTTCTATATATATTTTTTCCGGTGTACGATAAGAGTGACTTCCGGCGGCTTCTTGCGCAGCCATTTGTCGAGAGGATGGATCTTCGCTGGGCTTATCCTGTAGTTCGCCTTTCTTTCTTTCTATGAAGCTTTCTCGCATCTCCTCCCTTCTTCCCATCCTTTTCACTTATCTCTTATCGAGCGACGCAATCACTTTTCGTCCTATGCTTCGATCGGTACCCTCGGGAAAAATAATTTTGTTGCGCTGCGCGCTCCCAACGAGGCACCCGGTCCGACAATGCATTGTTTTCAGAGTCGTAATGAAAGAATTCTAACTTTATTACGTTCGGTCGTAATGTATAGCAGCATTGCGTTTTACAAGAGCGTTATACAGATGCAGATATATATAAATATTATATATATATAGAGAGAGAAAGAGAGAGAGAGAGAAAGAGATAATACAAGAATCTCTATTATAATATATATATATCTCTATTGTACTTTCTAAGATGTACATCTATTCACCTCGTGCTCATTAATATTTAAGGATAAAGACTATTTAATGATATCTCTCTAATCTCTCGATACAGTCATTGTATAAACAAATAAATAACCTCATTAATGTTAATGCATATAAGTATATTACACACGTTAAGATTCTAAAGTTACACTTGAACTTTTCCGATTATACTAAGTGAAACAGATTTTATTCTGTGACAAGATTTCAGAGCTACAGTAAAGCTTCGAATTTACAAGCAGTAAAAGGTAGTTGCGTTCGTTGAAAACAAAATCCGTATTACATCAAATAGCATAGGACTGCCAATACGTCCCATTACTTGTCGGCAGTCACACACTTAAATCGTACCTTAAAATGATGAATCAATAAAGCAATAAACACGAGAAAATATCGTGACTAAATCTTACACAGAACAGAAGGTCGTAATATAGAAATGGTATAATTTTTCGATTTTTGGTTGATATCTATTTTACAGCTCTTTTCAAGGCAAAAAATGAATAATACCAGAGTACCGATTTATCAGAATACGAATGATATTGAGGCGATCGCGATTAATAATAACGTGCATAGCTGTTTGAAAGTAAGATATTAACAATTTTCTACTATAAAAATTGTTCAAATAATGACGATTTCGTTATTTTCTGCTAACTTAAAATCTCGTACTTGTTACAATATGCATGCGTCTCTTTTACCGAAATTTCACTTTATATAAACTTCATTAAAACTTTTTTCAAAATTCTATTATCAAAGAAACATACAAGTTGCACATTTTTTGTTCTTTTTTTATTTAGTTTAATTAATTTCTTAATGAAAATGTAAATGTGAAAAATGATTATTCTTCTTAAACATAACTAATGTCATATACTTTTGCGTCCTTATAACACTCTTACACGATGTAACGTCGAAAAGAATAGTCACACATACGCATGGATTTTACAGCATTATTGCTAGTGGAAAAATCAAAAGCGTGTAGAACACATTCTCTCATTCTAGAGTTTAAGTATATTGTAAATCAGCGATAATACGTCTAACTTTGTACAACACGATTTCAGTACTCGCTATATAAATCGTGCGAATCATATTCGCAAAATTCACTTGTCGTTTCGATATTATAACTACGATATTAAACTATTCCGATCGACGTTGCATGGTCTAAGGTAATGTAGAATAAGTATTTATCGTCGAATTATGTGGATGTAGAAAGATATAGAAAAGACAACTAATTTGCCTTGTGTTATCGCAAAATTGATTCGTAAATAATTTGAAAAAATTCGCTATTTTAATTCAATAAATAATGAGTGTTTTAGCGTGAATGTTTACGACGTAAAAGCGAAACGAGATGAAATCCGCGCGTCTGCTCGTTCTCTGTTGCGTGGACGCCGGTTAAGTCGCAAGTATCAAAAACTTTGTCAAAACGACGACATTTGCTCATCACGCCTTTATGTTTATAAATTCCATATGCATTCAAACGAAAACCAAAAGACATCTAAAGACATATAAAGGCGTTTAAAAGTTTCTTTAAAAAGAAAAAAAATATATCTAAATGATATTTATTTATTATAAAGTTAATGGATCGATTTGTCAATTAATTATCTAGAATCTTTTTACCTGGATCAACGTGATCAATTGAAAAGTATACGTAAAGGACGCCTGAAAGGTGTCTTAGACGTTTCAATGAGATCTTTAAGACCATTTAAATGGTGCCTGAAAGGCGAGGGCGTCTTTTAATTTTAACTCGCGTTCTCCGGTTAGTTTTTGCGTACCACGGACATTTTAATTATGTATTCTGTTTAGCGTTTGGTACCTTCAGTATAGTTTCAATAAACATTTAATTCTGATCCATTTCTCGCAGTGATGGCTGATTAATTATGCAAGAAGGAACTGATTGCAAAATAGAAGCGAGACAAAGTCTAAGATGAGATTTCGTCCGTACTTATTTAACTGCAATTGTTAAACTGCTGTTTAACAATCGTTAATTGAAATTTCATAAAATTCATACGCGAGTGCTGTTATAATATGACGTTAGAATACAGAATTTTTATCGGTTCAGAATTTTCTTTTCTCTCACGGTGGTTCTTTCTCGCCTATGTCCAGCTATCCGTGCGAATCGATGAGAGGTTCAATGGCACTGTATTTTTCCAAATTACTGGATTCATAATATACAAGCGAATCCAGACGTCCATTGGTCCATTATGATATGATGATAATCAAGTTCATCGAAAACCTTTCACGCTTCTCGATCGAACTGCAAGCAAGAATTCAGCCGCAAGGAATAAGTATATTGTGCCGTTCGGAACTTTCATTACTGTATCGTTATTCATTCGTGTGTCGACGCGAATACCTTAGGAAGAGAAAAAGTCGGTTGTGATAACGTTCACGACGTAGCACTGTCTCTGATCGAACGCGTGCCTCAAGATCATCCTTGGAAATTATTCCCGAGACCGCGGATACAATCTCCTGTTTCTCGGAGAATTTTTACTGGTTTCCGTCTAATCGCACCGTCACATTCTGATGTTTTCCTATCCGATACGATGTATGTATGTACAGAGAAAGAAACGTGCGCCGAAGTACGAAAACCAATTTGCCGAGTTCTTCTTTCTTCTCCGAAGAAATGAGGATCTCCTCCGATCTCTTCTCGCCGTAGCGATCTCTTCTTTTCCCCAGAACTGCTCATTAGAAAGTTAGTGCGATAGCTCGTCGTTTCGCGGAAAGTTTGCACGCATAAAAAAAAGACGCACAAAAAAAAAGATGAATAGATTTTACGAAAATATATAAATAATTGTGCGAGAAAAGAGAGAGAGAGAGAGAGAGAGAGAGAGAGAGAGAGAGAGAGAGAGAGAGAGAGAAAGAGAGATTCGGTTATGTTCGTTGAAGCGATATCGATGACACTTGCTGCTCGTGTGTTTGTCGTGATATTTCTTCCTAAGCTAAGATATACATATACGAAGTTAAGAGTTACAATGCGGACCGTTAAAAAATAATTAAAATAGTTTCTCATGTTATTATCGACGTATAACAATTTCGAGGACGATAAAACCGTTAACCGAACAAACGAAACATAACTTCTCTCGAAATTTAACTCCACCATGTTCTTATATCCCCCGATATATTCCCTATTCTATCTATATTCTATAATTTCGCTCTTGCCTAAGGGATCGTAGCGTTCTTGGCCGTTAGAGTTTCGCCCTTAGAATATCAACGATATTGCGAGTTAATCGCTTATGCATCAAGAATTCTATAGCGCTAATTCTAATCGCTGATCTTCAAAAAGACCTATGCCTTACAAAAACTTTTCTCTGCACCTTATTCTTGCCAACATGTTCTAGTATCTACTTCGATAACGTTTGTTGAAGACGCGTAACTCGTGAAGCTATTAGTTGAAACGATCCTCTTTCTTTCTAAAAAAATTTAGAATAAATCTACGGTACACTTTGTATTTGTGATGAATTGTTACAACTAATTAAAACGTATGATTCTTTTGATTCTTTCTTCAATATGTTGAATTTAATCGAAAGATAATATAGTTTCAAGACATTGCTAAAATTTTTTTGTTCTTCCCTTATGTTAAGAAGAGAGCCACAGGAAAAAATAGATTGGGAAAAGAATAGATGGAGTTCAGCAAATCTAAAACTTACTATGCGAAATTAACATCTACAACTAAAATTTGGTGATTCAATAAAAAAATTATGTCTGTAAGCAATTATTAGTATGCTAATTCAGTTAAATGCTAATTCTTTGCTGCAATGAAAATTGCTAATGAACGTATAAATGTTTCCTTTATTATAACAGCAAAAAATACTGCGTTTTTTCTATTAAAAATTTTCATCTCTATATTGTATTGATTTTTAAAAAGTTATCTTTGCTGTATTAACTTTATTGTGCTATTACAACAAATATGATTATCCTTAATCGCTAATTTTATACAGCTGTACAACTTTGCATAGAAAACTAGCTATCCGTAATTATGATTGTAAATTTATTGAATCAGTGAAGTTTGGAATTGTTTTAATAAATCTTTTTTTCCGTGGCTAAGTTTATATTCTCGATTTATATTTTATTTCGCTAAATCATAATCGATCGGAGATGTATCTCTTATCTTAATTTTTATCTTTTTCAACCTTTTTCATCTATCACCTACAATTATTTCCTATATTTAAATTTCAAAGTTGCTCTCATCGATCCATGCATTCGATAGTATTTCACGATTGAGTCTTCGCGAGCTACGCGACTCGAAAGTCCAACGTGAAACATGAAAGTTAATTGTGAAAAGATTCATAATTAGAATATTACACAAAAAAATTTCCAGTCAGTTTCCGATGTTTTTTCTCGTAGATGTATAACACACAGGAACGTAGACATTCTGCGATAGAAATTAATCTCTTCCTCGTAAATCCACCTATTTCGACGCGTATGTTTTCTCACGATCTTCTCGGTGTCTTGCAATACCACTTATTGTTTAATAGCCACGGAAATAATTGTTGTGATCCCTCTGAGGATTTTTTCCCCCCTCTAAGATTTCGAGCCGAATCGTCTACCGGCGATTTCTTTAAACGTATTCGACACTCTCTCTAATTCTCATTCTTTCTGTATTTCTATAATATGAAATTTATTATTGTTACTTTGATATGTGGTATCTATCGGTGCTAAGTGTACGATGTACGTGTTCTGTCTCGTATTGCGTTTTTATACCGCACAGCGGATATGTATAATTTGTCAAACTTTCGCATGTGGTCGCGTCTGAAGCCGCGTCTCCCAATATCTCCGCGTAGACGTTGGACGTTCGGTGCATTTCACAGTCGAACTCACGTGACAGTTTGAAGCGAATATCGATATATGTAAAAAAATTCCGGATGCTAGAGAATCTCGTGGATCTCTCCTTGCGACGCGATCGCCGATGCGGCTGGTGCGAAAGTTATGCGACGGCGGAGTTTTATATTGTAGCAATTGCGTAAAAATCCGCAAATTATTATACTTTAATATTAATTTACTCTCTCAGGACACGGTTAATTTATTGTTTTTTTTTCTTTTCTTCTCTCCGCGAAGACACGCAATGCGATATAACGTATGTGATAATACATGCTGACGTCGTACAAAAAAGAAAAAGTTATGAAAATCAAAGCGCACGTTTCTTCTTTTTTTTTCCTTTTCATTTTGTGTTCCGGTACCGACAACGGAGAACACCGGTAAGATATTAATGTTGTGTATATGGTGATCGTGAGGAGTTATAAAATTTTTATTTGCTTTACGCCTTATACATATTTACTGTAAGTGATAATTATTACTAGTTGTTTATTATAAATAAGAACGAATCACTCTTGTGTATCAGTTAAATTGCTACATTAAAGTGTTGATATTATACTCGTTCAAAATGCGTCTCAATCGATTTCCTTGAAAATCTCACCTTCGAAAGAACATTGATTGCTGCAACGTCCCTTACGTATCTAACCGGATTGTCCATGCATTCCATCTCTAAATTTATTGTTTAACCATTCACTAGAATTGCCCTGCTTTTAAATTGAGCGCATTATTATTATTATTATTAAATTATTGATTTATATATATATATATATATATATATATATATATATTGATATATTAATTTACATTATTAATAATATTAATGATAGTGCTTGACAATATAATGTTAACTATTTCGCAGTATTAACAAGTATTATGCGCTCAAATTCTCTAAAGCTAGCCTCTTTTATTATACTTTCTTATATATCGATCGATTTATATAGATAAATCTTCTGTCTTTTTTTTCCCTCGCAATATTTCTGATATATATTCTAAATCAAATTATATAAAAGCGCTACGAAAGTGATATTTTTCATGGATCTGATTCAAGTCTCGGTTCTTGGGAAAGGTGCGCGTAGAAAGAGTACTCCAACACAGTTTATCCTGCTAAATGATTATCAATTCTATAAGTTTTGTATTGTTTACACATAAATTATAGACTATCTAACGTTTCTTTTCTTCGATGTCCTGTGAAATTTTACAATACAGTTACAAATAAAGATAAAGCCATACTTTACGTATAATCTGATTCAGTCTTTGCTAATGTTATATAATAACGTGCGAAAGAACACACTAACAGTTAGACTTTAGCTATTTAAGAGGCTATGTTTAAGAATTTTAATAAAAAGAAAAGAAATTGGAAGCGTTTAACTATTCAGCTAGCTTTACACAAGATATTGGTCTTCTTTAAGAAATCGTCAAATTATGATTATGATACATTTCTACATTATCACCAGCATCGAATCTAATCTTATTTATCATGATACTCCTGAGAAACTGTTAATCCATTGTCTTAATAAACTCGATCGCAGAGCAGAACTGCGTCCACCAATATTGTTCTTCGCCCTCTAATCGATTCCCGTAAAAACTGTCTACGTATTGAACAGTCGATAATAATGACGGTGGATTAGTCTGAAATTAAGCATAAGTTAACAATCACTTTTTTTATTAAAATTATCTTTTCTTTTCAATCGCGTACCTTGATTATGACATAGACCAGCACGGGAATAAGATCGTCGGCAGCAGGTATGCCTCTTTCCGACGCCATGGAAAGAAGATTCATGATGGTAGTCGCGCAACGAAATACACACTGCAACTTATCCCTAGGAGTCTTATACGCCGATATCACAGCCAATTCAGCCTGTGCCCATGGCCAGGGGCATTCGTAATGATAAACCTTTGGAATACGTAGGTCCTTGTGATTTGGAGTTACGACCTTCGCCAACTTTTTAATATGATCGTGAAGAAGCTGGTCCCTATATACATCTCCATCTCCATTTGGATAGAGTGCATTGTGGTATACCCGTGCCATGACGGTTCTTTCCACTACGACTCTCGCCAAATCTAATTGGTTCGCGCTCGCCGCTGAAAGTAAGAAGCAAATTCAAGTATTCCTTAGCTAAGATTAATTAAATAAATAATTATATTTATGTACATTGCCAAATCGGATCGTTGTCCATTTCGGCGTGGACCTTTCCTAGGAAATTATCCACAAGATCCTGTTTCTCATCAGCCAGCGTAAGCTTTTTAAACTCATCGCAAAAACGCAGGAGAAAAGCCTCCCTTTTTTCCAAAAATACCCTTACGCAAACAGATACGAGATGATTATTGATAGCATCTCGATCGCACTTAACTCGCACGCATAATCTAAAAGATATTATAATAATTATTAAATAGCCGCATTTTATACATACTTATATATTATACACAAATATTTATATGTAGATAGTACCTATCTAAGTGAGCTAACGTCGACAGTAACCCTTGACGACATCTAATTAAATACGCGATATAAGGGGATCGCTTTTGATAATCTTCTCGAAGAGATTTGAAGAGTTTCCTACATCCGTCATCATTAAATAGACGCACACAACGTAAAGTTTCATGAAGGTGAGCTATTAATGCCCTATCCTGCAGGTTTATAGCTTCTGCCAATTGCAGTTGCAAAAACGCAACTAGTTCGTTTTCTTTCTGCGACCAACAATGTCTCTGTAACGAAATTTTTTACGTGAATATTTGAATACTAAAAAAACAAATTTTGTTTTGTATATCGTGACAAGAAGATTAATACAATAAATACCTCCGATGTATTCCATGGAATGTGTTGAAGGTCAGCAGTACTAAGTACCATGCGTAATTTTCTTTTAGCATCCGCGAAAGCATAAGATAGTTCTACATTATTTGGATCGATTGAAAGTCTTTCATCTTCCACCTCTTTTGTACGAGATTGATTGCTTTCGATTGATGCTGTATCGCTAGTTGCGCTTGGTTTTCTTCTATATTTCGCTAATATATCATCGGTAGTATCTAAAAAAATGTAATGAGGAGATTTAATAAACTGCTGTCCAAAATAAGAAAACTTACGAGAAAACTTTTCACCTATTTAACACTACTTTCCAATTTAACTTCGATTCAATTATTAGGTGTTGGAATTAATTCGTAGCGTTTTACAAGTGATGGGAAGTACTTTCATTAATGTATTTTTTAATGCTCATGTGAAATAAATAACATTCTTTCATTAAAAACGCTACGAATTAATTCCAACACCTAATATATACATGTAAAATTATTAAAACAGAGTTTTGTTGTTAACAATAATCATTAATATTAGTTAAATTTAATTAGTTAAATTTATTTTTCTTACCGCCCGCGACATTACCAGATGATGTTACATCTTCCGACATAATCCTGCGTAATCTGTGCCTACACATATCGACGCCGTCGCCACCAGCTTCTCGATCAAAACATCTGTCGTCCGCCCCACGAATTGCTTTACCTCTACGATTTCTCAATGTCATTTTTAATTTACCAAAGAAACCGCGTTTGTTCTTTTGATCATCGTCCAACAATTCCTTATCGCCACGTTCAGCAGTCATGTCAAAGCTTATACTCTTTGGAATAGCTCCCGTTGATGCATTTGGCTTGGAAAAATTGGGAATCGATCCATCTACTGCATCACAAGTGCCATTAATCGTTGGTGTTGGTAAATCCGATGCTGAAATGTTACTTTTCACACGAGGTTCCGATCCGGAACTACTGCTAGATGTTAAGCTAGCCGTACTTAATCGGCCTACGGTATCTCCGACCGATGTTATACAGCTATCCAATTCCTGATTTACAAAATTCACATTTAGATCTCAAATATTTTCGAAAGTAAAAAAGTAATAGATTGATAGAAAAAGATTAAGCGAAGCAATACAAACCTCTGTTTTCGAATCACCGTTTTGGGGCTTCTCTGGCAAAACAGGCGCAGAAATATGATTAGCTAATAGCAACGCTGGTGCGACTGCAGCCGCAGCGATGTGATTGTGCGCAGGTGCTTGACGTTCAACTTGCTTACCATTGTCAATTTGAAGCTTATCTATCAAGTGGACCAGCCTGTCATCCCGTAACGGTTTAGTATAATCCATATTGCTTATATTGTTAGCGTTTTTGTCTACGTATTCCATTGTACTACGTCGGTAATCAGATTTGGTTCCACCACGACCTGTTACATTTGATGACGATGGTAATGGAGATGTTGTTGGGGATGGATGAACTATTGAAGTTCCTATGCCAGAATCTTCTCGAATCCCTGAAATTGTCGAAAAACTGATGCTTGAGCCATCCGGACCTGAAATTATTAATTATACATATTGTAATTAAAAAATCATTTGATGAGAGAGAGAGAGAGAGAGAGAGAGATATTGCTAATGTTGCAATATATAATTGCATTATATTTACATGGGGTTGCAGATTGAAGCGTTTCTTCATTCCCCTCGGAATCAGCACGACTTTCTATTTCGATTTCCGATCTGGCTGTATCATCAGATCTGTGCGAATAATGCAAATTAGATATCTTATTTCAATTAACGGATATCTTATTTCAAATAGAATAATACTTTATAAACATAATATGTAATATATAATAATGTATACCTAGCAACGCTAGCAGTGTCATCAGTATCTACTTCAGTTAATCTTTCTGAATCGCTAGCTAATACATCTGTGCTCCAGGCTTCAGAAGCGGTTTCACTAATGTCTAACATAGTTGGTGTAGGTTCAGCAGGCAGAACAGGTGCAACCTGTTCAGGCGGAACAGCAAGCAGTATTCGATCCTGTTGTTCAACTATTTCGCTATCTGAGGCCAACACATCTGTAGACCAAGTATCGGATACCATAGAAACAGTTTCATCTCCTAAAAAGTATAAGATATAAAAAGTATAAGATATAAATAATTATAATATAAATAAATTAATAATAAAAAAATAAGTCGAAATAATAAAATGTGAAAATACAAGCTAATGAGAGTGAAGCGCTGTAAACATTGCGCAATTTTTATATGTATAATCTTCAATTATATTTGTACGTTTTGACTCACGTTTGAGTTATCTTCAATATCGCATACAATTATATTAATTAGTTGTGAATCCTTGGCGAAAAAACTCTATTTATCATCAGGCTTCATCATTACACATGGTTGGTAATTCCAGTGAAAGACGAGTGAGATCAACTTTCATTATTTCCAATCCAAGGATCACGATACAAAAAAAACTTAATCTAAAATCCGCAATATTTTGATAAGCATCTTAAAAATCACATTGTGTTAGATTCAATCAATCGTTCTTAACAAGTAACAATTTCAAAATTTCAAACTTTCTAACACAATCTAACATAATGTGATTTTTAAGATCCTTATCAAAATGTATTGTGGATTTTAAGTTATGTTTTTGTATGCAGTATCATAATTGTATGCGGTATTGTTGAAGACTTTACTTGAACGTGAGTCGAATACAAATATAATTGAAAATTTTACACATAAAATTGCGCAACTTTTACAGCACTTCACTCTCATTAGCCTTTCACGTATTTTCACATTTTATTATTTTAACAATTGCGAGAGTACGTACATTTTTTAATTTTTATTTAAACTTGTAATTTTTAATTGTTTCAAAAAATAAGTATTATTAACATAAGTATTAATAACAATTGTGATGCTAAATAAATATTGTTCGTTTTAAATGTGTATGTCTTGTTAATTTATTGTATATTTACCTTCAATAAGCTTTTTAATCTCAAATTTACAAAATTTGTCATCAATTTCGGATCGACTTTGTTTGGTTGGGATATTAGGCGGTGGCAAATCCAACTGCCTTACTTCACCTGCAGCGCGTCCATCATCTCCTTCAGTAATCTGGGACGATGGTGTATCTCGACCTGGTGATTATAAACAATTAGATTAAATAATTTATAATTACAATTTATAATTATAATTGGTAAATTTACTAAATGTTCAAAAAAGGAACAGTTTAATAGAATTAATGTACCTGATATATTAGGAGTTCCTCTACCCGATACATTAGCAGATACCATGTCTGAAAGGTTATCGTTTTGATCTTCTGTTTCTAATTCTAAAGAAGAAGCGACACTGTGATTGGAAGCAGCTTCTGATACAGCTTCCAAGTTATCGGACGTATTGCCAATCGATCCTTCGAACAAAACTAATTATTTTTAATGTAGATGTGTTATGAAAGCCAAGTAACGAATTCTTTAATGGTTATATTTTTAATATTAATTTTTAATGATATGAAAAAGATTAACAAAAAATAAAATCAAAGAAAGTTATATAAATAAACAAAATTAATGGAATACGTGTAAATATAAATTTTAGCTATTTTAAAAAACATGAACACTATTAAAACAATCAGTAATTCATATTAAATATCAGTAATTGATATACCTTCGTCATGTGAGAGTGAGAATCGAGTTCTCTTCTCTTGCGTTTCGATACGTTCGACATTGCTATTTTCTTGTCTAGGATGTTCATTAGAGGCGTCATCAGGCAGATTCAAAGTAACAGGTCCATTCTCCATACCACTTTGGAGTTCCATGCATAGAACCTATAAATAATGAAATAAAATCTTTCATTTGATAACTTTAATCATTAGTTCTAAATTTATTACTTCCTTAAACTTTTGTTACATAGACATCAAAAAACCAATTATTTATATTACTATTTATTACACTATAATTTTATAAATTTATAAAATAAATTACAAATTCATAAAATTGTATAAATTTATAAACATATTTTTTTGAAGTTAAGCATATAATTTTATATAAACATACATACAAGATGTAATTTCTTAAATAAATTAAATACATAAATAAGCAATAAAATATGTGATAAATCTATTAATACTGATACATGTACAAACTTTCTGTTCACTGAGTAGCCCTACGGATTCTCCAATTGTTGGACCAAAAGGTATGACTAGCACATCGTGAGAATTTTTATCTACAGTTTCTTCTTCAGGGACTGCAGTGCCGTTAATTTCTTCTCCACTTTCGTTTGTTACATTTGGTGAGAATGTAGTCATCCTTATACCACGTCCTTTTCCTATTATAAAATATTTTAACATTATACTATAACAATTAAAATATATACACAATCATTATTATATTATTTAGATAATATACCTTTCCCTGCAGCAACACCTCGTTTACTAGGTGTTTCCAAATATTCATTATTTAGTTTATTATTATGCAGTAAACCCGAAGGTAATTGTGACAGCATTTCTGCTAATTGTTTTCTATCAAATGAATTATGCAATATTGTTTCTCCATTGTTATCACCAACAATCGTGTTCAAAAATGTAATTAAGGAATTCAGTTCACTTTCCGTAAACAATGCTGCGGATCGTGACAGGCCTTGAAATTTATTATTGTCAATTATCATTGGTTCCTCCTCCAACTCTTCTGTCGCACCATCCAACATAGAATCTATTATGGAAGACACTGAATCCTTCTCAAATTTTTTATAAAGATCAATAACTTTGTTATCGATATTTTGATACTTTTGTAGCGAAAGCATTTGTAAAATTTGTCCAACTTGCATTAAATTGAACCTTGCAACATAACTTATCGGTGCATCGGTAATGCCGTAAGGCTCAGGATTAACTATAGCAGGGCAAATGAAGTATGTGAATACAAGATCAGTGCACATGGCATGCACTTCTTTTGGATCTACATTTCCATTCTTACTAAGAAGCCCTGCCATTTGCCTTACAAGCCAGCAAACACTCGTAGGAAAGCAATGTATTGTTTCACGAATATTGACGATAAATCTCTGCGTAATACGATACAAAGAATTAACTGTCCACAGTCTATAACGCTGTAACTTCGCTTGATATTCGGCTGTGCCTTCCTTCCCGAATTTCTTCAATCTCTCTGCAGGTGGAAATCTAATAGGCGCTTTATCCGGATCAATGTCCAAGAACATTTCATCTTCCATAAGTAACTGAACTATAGGGTTATGCAAAGCTGCTGTTAAGAAAAGCTTTGCGGAGAACAGGCTTTCATGAAAGATTGAGTAAAATCTGGAAAATGCGCACGTTCCATGCCTAAGCAATCTTCGTGGGTTGTCAGATGGAATTATCTGCAGTAACATAAGATGTCTCAGCAGCTGAAGGACTAAACTTTTATCCTCTGGCAATATACAGCTACCGTATAATCCAGCAGCTAAGCACTGTACAATTGTCTGCATTGATTCTGGGATGGCTCTGTCCCCTTCGACCAAACACGAAGCGAGGAGCTTGGGTGACTTTCGTAGTGCACCTAAAAATTCTCCATAGGACAAACATGCTTGATAGCGCAGGTACTTGTACGCGTCGATAAAATGTGAATTTTCCAATGCGTTTGCTCTTAGGCAACATGACGCTGGAGTACAATCTGGTCTTGCCACTATCAGGCGATTCAGATTGACTCTTTGCTGAGCAGTTATCCATGCTTGCTGCGCTAACTGCGATGAGACGTACAAGACCTAGACACAACAGTCTTATTAAGATACATTCCTATTAAATTAATATTATATTTATAGATTTTTATTATCTTTTGTAACCTTTATACACCATGATTTTCTAATCTTTTATTATACGATGGATCGTTTGTGTCTTGAGTTAATTTTCATCACTTTTACAAGTATACAAAAATTATTAGGTTATGCTTACATACATACTTCTCTTTTAAAATATTTGCAAAGTTATATATTTAAAAAAAATGAAAAGAATAGAGCATTATTTAACTAATAAATCCTTCTATTTCAAAGAAAAGAAATAAACACAGGAATGACCCTATTGTATTGAAGGTCATATATCAAATGTTATGATCAATATAGGATGTATTCTTTCATATATATGATGTTGTCATTGTTTTTTAATATTTAGTAAATAACAAGAATAACATGATACATCATGTACATCATGTGTTTGAAACAGAATACATTCCTAGGTTGAGTTCTGTTATTCACTGTAAATACTGAAAATCTGTAAGTTATATATCCAGATTTTCAGTACTTGTAATTAATTATAATTGAAGAACCACAAATTGTTATATGTAATCCATGTTACTTACTCGTTCATTAAGAGTCTGCAAGTTCTGCTGTTCTGAATTAACAAATAGTCTTTCCTGCCGCAAATGACGAGCCAATTCCATCATATCCCACTGTAATGTCCCGTGGGAATCGATACTATTAATCGATGACATTATTGGATGTACCTTCAATGTGAAAAACAGTCGTATAGAATGTAAAACTATTTCGGAATTTAATTATACAAGGAAGTATTATTTCCATATAGTTACTTGCGTACAATCCTATTAGTCAGTTATCCTGCACATTAATAACAGGGATAGGACGTTCGCAGGTTTACTTTATAAAGAACCTCAGCAACAAGATTTTTGAGCACATATGCTGTCTCTCAGAGTCACGAGGATCCCGCGTCAAGTGCATACAAGTATGAGAGAGAGAAAGCGTTGTTCACCTGACGAAGTAAATAAAGATTTCAATTCGGGGTAGAATACAATGACAGAGCTCAGATTGCATAACGCTCAGATTGGCAAATATGCGAGAATGGTTTCGCGATGATATCATGGGAATGAAGCTCAAGGTGAAACTTAGCGATCGTCCGCGTCACGTATCGAAACGTTAAAGAGAAACGCTGTCGAGCACGAGACGGGTGTTACGCGTGCTTCCAAATCCCCGGCGATATTATTGTCGTTACTGTCGTGAGAACATTGGTTCTACCGTGGAAAATAATCGTCGCGTAAGTCGCGTTTGCCTTGCCCTTCGAATGTCTCCTTTTGATCGCGCGTGCACCGTGTTCGTCTCCCGATTTCACACGCGCGTATTCACGCGCGCAACAATAGCTCTCCGCAAGAAATGTTCGAACACTTACACGTCGTCAGAAACGATCGCACAATTCGTTGTTGTCGCACGCGGGTCAGAGCAACACCCCCAATACTCCCAATGACACACGCACATCTTCTGATCTGATTGTAGGTTAGATTTTTTCTTCCACAAATAAAGTCACTAGATTTGTAAGGGTGTCTTTTCATGGGCCCTGTTCGCGTTGCATGAAATCCTCAAATATTTTTGCACTTAAAATGAGATAGATACATATTTTGCCTTGAAAAGAGAGAAAGCGAAGATAATCGAGTACCAAAAGTGCAAGCAACGCGAATAAGACATACTGTACTGACTCTCGACGCTCATTTTTAGCGTCAAAATAAGTCACGAGATCGAAATCGACGCTCGATATTCGTCAATTTTTATCACGTGATCTGTTTATAACGCTAAAAATAAGCGTCGAGCATCAGCATGAAAAGGTACCTTAAATATTACAAACTCGCCGCCATTTTGTGATAGATTGGGTCATTTTATTATTTTTTCATGTTTCTTAAATTTAAACACGACACAATATATACCGATAAATGTCTCAAAAATTTCGCACAAATTAGGAGTTCTGCAACTCTTAATGCAAGTTTCGTTATCATTATAATCCCACTGCACAGTTTTTTATCATAGTAAAAGAGTTGCGCAACGGCATTATAATGATAATGAAATTTTCATTAAGAATTATAGAATAAGTCTGTGAAACCACTTTTAAAGAAAATAAAAGCATGAGTATATCATAAAAATAGTTATCCGCCCAACAAACGAAAATGGATTAAAATTAGAAATTTTCAATCCATCTGTGTGTGAATCCATATTTTAAATCTATAAAAATGAATTGGATTCCACATAAAAAATTTTTATACATATAAAAGTTTAAATAAATTAAAGCAGTAATTACATGAAATTCTATAGTTATTATTTTAAAACTTTTATACAAAAAATATACGCTAGCTGTATAATGAAGGAAACGTATTAATATAAAATATACATAAAAGCGATTAATTCATTAAATTATTAAAAATAAGGAATTTAATATGTAACATTTATTATACATATTTACGTAGTTCTTTTTATGTTCCTTTTAACTATTAAATGAAGTAGAATTCATGATTTATATTTTTATGGTACAACTTTTTTTTAACTCAGTTGAATTAAAACGATAAAAAAAAATCATATTCAATAACAGATCATTCAATCGTAACGAAAAGAGCTCGAAATTACGCAACAATTTTGAATCAAACAAAATCGAAATAATAATCTGTGATAAGCAATGAAAAATAGAAGATAAAATAGAAATGCGAAACACTATGTGGTTACTATTATACGGCAGATTATCTCATGAACAATAGACACATTTTTTATTCTAATACATATTTTGTTTCTATGTATATCGCTTTATCTTTACAGTTTATCTATAATAATATATCTGAAGCATGTAGAAAATCAGTCGAATCTAAGTCACTTGAGGTCTATTCGACTATGTCATCTTTCGTATACCTGTTAGCTAACTTTGTACCAAATATGAATATTCTATGTACATTTGAAAAAATATTATGAGCATTTCTCTGTGTATAAATTTTTTTCACGTTCATGCTTTATTAAATTAGATAAATATTTATTTTAATATTTATAATTTATAAATATATATAAAATATATATAAAATCAAAATTTACATACCTAAGTATTTATCAATTTAACTGTACATACTGCGATCGTCATTTAAAATTTTTGACAGGTCAGAAATTATATTTCAAATTCCAGTTTCTTGATAACAAGCTATTATAATTTTTTGGTCTGAATAATCTATAAATTTTTAAAATTAGAATATGATGCTTTATAAAATTCTACTTATATAAGCAACACATCCAGCTTGTATTCTCTGAATTCTGCGCATTAATATCAAGTGGAAATCCTATTTTAATATTCAATAAGGTTAATATGTTGCAATATTAATAATAATATTTTACTTATATTACATTCTATTCTGCATTTCTGATTTATTTTTTTTTTTAAATAACGTAGTTTCTATTTAAAATTTTTGTAAAATAGTAAATAAAATTACTTTTAAAAACAGTTTTTGTTCTTTATTTCTTCATTTTTGTTACAGTTACACAATATAACTTTCTAAATATACTGCAGATGTTTCAACATAAGTTGACGTTATTTATCATTATGTTGACGTTAAAGACATATTAAAGAGTTTTTGCAATAACGTGGATCCAAATACGGTGAACGCTAAAGTCATGTTATTCTTTTTTTAATTAGTTATTAAAGAGGAACTAATGTGACCTTAGCATTCACTGTATCTAAATAAACAATATTGCAAAAATTCCCTATTGTCACAATGACGATAAATGGAACGTTTGGGAATAAGCTATTAGAGCTATTGATATTATTCTATTTTTATAGTTCATTAGACATAAAACAAGGATAGAATGATACAAAAAGCGTTAACGTCTTTCCGAACGCACTCTGTAACTTTGAAATTAACAATCTTAATTCTCCATTGTTGATACACGAAAAAGGACAAGAATATTTGATTTGCCTTATAAAAGCAATTTTTCTTGCCTTATAGAAGCTTCTCTTTAAAATAACTAAATCAAAAATATTAATGAATAAAATATTAATAAATAAATATACATGGTTTAACATCTTATAAAATATAACAATAAATAAAAGCAATAAAAAATATATTTTATCTTTCGAAGTAATCCCCCATAACATTAATACACTTCATACATCTTTAATGTAAAGCTTCGAAATTTTTGTTAAAGTTTGTAGTTGAAATTCAAAGCACTCGTCATCGTTTTTCTGAATGTTCTCGGCGTTTTGAAAATGTTTACGACATTTTTAAGCTTTAAGAATTGTTTCATTTCATTTTTTATTTCCATTTTAGTCATATCATATCTTTGTAATATTTTAAAAAACATAGTTTTTTAATGTAAATAATAATTGATTCTCTGCTACTAGATGGAAGATAAAAATAGTAAAGAGCTCTCCAATATTATCATCGATTCAACCGTTCAAAATGATGTCAGCGAGATTTATTTCAATAAGACACCTACACCTTCAATAGCATCAATCGTCACCAATGAAAGATGCACTCCATTATCAGTATCAATGCAAACCATCTCTGACATCGAGCATCGTTATCAATTAGTCGGCAATATCGATATTATCAATCAAATGTAAGCAGTATTTATCATAATTATTATTTGTATATTTACATTCTCTTAAAATAGAAGAAAATCATTTACATTCGCATTTTAAGCATGGATATTTTGTATGAATGTACAGTCATTTTTTTAGATATATTAATTAAGAAACAACATCTTTAATTGATGATTTTTTTTACAAAGAATCTTTATTTATTTATAAAGTCAAAATTAATTACATCAATTTGTGACCTATTTTCGTTTTGTATTTCTTATTATATATGAATTGTTTGATAAATTCAATTTTTGTGTGAAGAAAAATGTCGAAAAAATTAAAAATGCCAAATATTGTAAATAATGGTTCATAGCTAATGATTTTTAAATTAAGAATAATCTTTCATAATTTAAACGCTTTAAAGACGTAAGTGAATATGTAATCCTTTATCTAATTTCGAACAGGTTTATGTTAAACAGCTATATTCATTTGAAATAAGTTGCAAAGTGAACAGTTTGCAGGGAAGTTAATCAAGACGTGCTTTGCATCTGCTATACGGAAAATTACGACTTTTTGGCGGCAGGACTGTCGGACGGAAATGTAAAGTTCTACAAAGTTGACTCGGGAGAGGATACGTTGATCCTGTGCGATACGGAAATCATGCTGAATCCGTCTCCAGTGACCGCTGTAAAGCACCGACCAGTGAGCAAAACACATCCGATCACTCATACTGTGATAGCGACTTGTTAGTATCGCATACATCTTTTACTTTTTATTTTAATTACTATATAATAAATTTAATTATTATCTAATAAATCTTTATATAATCTGGAAATTATTTAAGCTCACTATCGAAAAAATTGTAGTAAAATCAACAAATATTGTTAAATTTTATATTTTGGATTTATTGCATAATTAGAAATAATTAAGATTTTAAAAACAATTTTATATATATGAGAGAGAGAGAGAGAGAGAGAGAGAGAGAGAGAGAGAGAGAGAATATTGATATAATGTTAATTATATGATACATGGTGTAATATAAGATGCAATTTTTTTATTTTACATTTTTAAAGATAGAATAATACCGTGCAAAAGAAAATGAGCAAAGCAAAATAATAAAAATAGATTTCCATATTATTTATTCATTCTTAAAAAAATGAATTTAAAAAATATTAATTTATCTTAAAAATACTAATCCAACTTTAAGTATATTAAAAAATATATTAACATTTTAAATTATTTTTTCTTGCCTTTAAGGATGATGCTTATATAAAGCTTCATAAAATTATGTAAAATAAGTATTAATTTAAAAATTAATATTGATGGTAACAAGCTATAGAATAAGCTATAAACAATATAACGTTAAAAAATTTAATTTAAAGATTAAAATTATGATTGAAAGTTTTACATTCGTTAAAAGGATAAAGTTTTACATTAATGTTATTATTTATTCATATAGATGCCAACGGTTGCGTTAAATGCTGGCATTATCCAACCGCACAATGCCTTTATACAATACGAGAAAGACGGCAAACGCTCGGTCTGGCTTATCATCCTCAATTACCGAAGTTCGTCACTGTCGGGGACGATACGATTTTATATTTGTATGATGAAGAAACTAAGACGCGCGAAAGAGTGTTTCACGGAAGGTAATTATCTCAAGAAGAAATATATTAGAAATTTCTCCATCTCTGAAAAGAGATCTTGCATACAATAATAAAAAAAGAAATGATTAAAGACAAGCAAAAACAAATATTAAGAAAATATAACATAGGTTTCAACCAATACAGAGTCTTCTTCTTTAAAAAACACAATAATAAGAAAAATAATTAAAAGGAAATAATGTTGCGTCAATTTACGCATGTATGTTTTTTAAACTGAAGAAGACTTTGAATCGATCGAAATGTATATTATATTTTCTTATATTTTCTTAGGCAGTAAATGTTATTTATTTATTCTATCTGTCTTTGCTCATCTTTGGCCGTTCTTTTTATTATTATTGAGATATTATCATTTAGAGATTTAATAAAAATTGAGATTTTTATCAAAACATCTCGTAATTTTCGAATGCAGTGACAAGCCGGATGTCATGGACGGACATAAATCCAGAGTCTTCAGCGCTTGCTTCAATCCGAAATCTGCATACGAGCTGATAAGTGGTGGCTGGGACGACACCATACAGTTCTGGGATACTAGACAAGCTCATTCTTTTCGGTTCATATCAGGTGTACATATATGTGGGGACGGCTTAGACATCAATAGAAATGGAAAAGAGGTACTTTCAAATTTATGGCTATAGTGAAGAATCATTAAATCCGTTAGCTAATTCAGTTGAACACACTAGTGCATATTAAAGCCGTTATACACTGTTTTAATCTAAATGTAAAATGAAATGCAAAAATTTTGAATCATAAAATATATATTTTATTTAACAGCACAATAAAATTTATTAAGGATTTCATTTATTAAGGGTTTAACCCGTTTTTATGTTTGTGCTAAATATATATTTTTACATCAATTTATGTACAATGATTTTAATATGCACCAGTGTGCACTGAATGAGTCCAATTGGAATTTGCTACGTCAAATATTGTATATTAATAAATTTAAGAATTATAGCAATTGCACATTTATAACTGCGATAATTTTATAATTTTTGTAACATGACATTTGATAGAGATTAACAATAATAATAAAGGACTCTTGATATTAATAAGAAATAAATATAATAATAGGGCAAGAGTCAATAACAAATTAAGTTATATACTAAAAAACGAAATATTACATACTATATTTTAAACAATTATAATTGAAATACGCTATTACATGTGTCGGTTTTCGAATTAGATATTTACTTAATATAAAGATATTATCATGATCTAATAGTATTGTTGTGAAAAAAATATATCATGATCGCATGTCGTGTGAATAATTGAACAAAGGAATCGAAATTGCTCGATAAAAGGTTGGAAGGCTGATTGAATAGAATTTCATGATGTTCTAATAAAATTATAAACCAGTAATAACAAGAATAATATTATATTTCATTGTGTTAAAAGCATTGAACATAGTATCTGGAAATTTCCCATTGATAAAAGAATAGATATTACAAATCATTCAATATCAATTTTAAATAATATCATATCTTCTCCTCT
The DNA here is from genome assembly GCF_024713525.1 of Acromyrmex echinatior. NCBI lineage: Eukaryota > Metazoa > Arthropoda > Insecta > Hymenoptera > Formicidae > Acromyrmex > Acromyrmex echinatior. Next base: position 8,662,850 of record NC_141854.1, read on the forward strand.
TAATACATCGGCTATTGACAAGGAACTATTAAAATTAGAAAAAGTAACAAAAGATTTTATGAAATCTCATCCTAATCTAATTTTTACACACACACACACACACACACACACACACACAAATTTTAATTATAAAAATCACAACGTCTCTAAGAAATCTGCTTTCAGGATGGAAAAGATGTTAATTAAAAGATGGAAATATTATATATCCGATTCCCAATATAGATATTTATCATGCAGTGACGGGTCACTTTCAAGAGCTTATACACCAAAAGTTCACAAACAGAACTGCCAATTTAAAATTATTGTGTCGTCCATAGGTAGCCCGTTGTACGCCTTAGCCTCTTTTCTACACAACACGATGTTTAAAACAATTCCAAAAGCGGAAAGTTATATAAAAAATAGTTTCCAACTCGTTGATGGAGTTCAAAAGAATACATATACATGGATGACAATTATAAATTAATTTCATTAGATATGGTTTCTCTTTTTACAAACATTCCGACAGACATACTCTTAGATTGTATCAATGACAACTGGAATTTTATTTCGAAAAAATGCAAATTATCTAAAAAAGGGTTTTTGATTGTAGTTCGATTAATTTTAGATTCCACTTATTTTTAATTTGATAATATTATTTACAAACAGAATTTTGGCACGCCCATGAGCTCTCCTTTATCATCTATTATTGTTGATTTGGTAATGCAAAGATTAGAGAAGATAGCATTGAGTATGTTTAAAAATCACTTCTTTTTTATTTTCGATATGTCGTTGACTTATGCGCTGCGGTTCCATTATCTTAACTTTTCTGGAATGTTTCATTTCGTTCCACCCGCTAAAACTCACTCTAGAGATTAGAGACAACTCATTAAATTTTCTTGATGTTAAAATGACGATTAAAGATAATCTTTGAACTTTTGACTGGTATCATAAATCTAGTTTCTCGGGGAGATTTTAAAATTTCTTCTCTAACCATCCATTATCTCAGAAAAAGGATGGAAAAATCTATCAATTTGGTGGATAGAGCTATCTTACTACAGATTCTGAATTCTACATGAAAAATTTAACACTTATAATAAACATTTTACTGAATAATGAACTGAATTATCCACTTAAACTTATCTTTGACACAATTAATAAGAGACTAAAAAACATCAGAGTTAGAAGTGTAGCGGTTGATCGGGTTAATAATAATGTGGATCCATCAACCATTTTATCATGGTTTACAGTGCCTTTTATTCTATCTTTAAGAAAAATTTAATCAATAGGAATGACATTAAAGTTTCATTTTATAGTTCGAATAAACTACAGAAATACATCAAGATACATAAAGACCCTCGTCCTCGACTGCTTAAAAATGATGTAGTTTATAAAATTAATTATAACAATTGCGACGCATCGTATGTAGGACAGACTAATAGACAGTTAAGAGACACAGAATTGCTGAGCATCGAAATTATATACGCTGGAACACATCTTCTCAGTTATAGAGTAGATAGTGAACATGATTTCGATGAACAATATTGAAATTCTTGATAAAGGATCATGTTACAGTATGCAGTTAATTTCTGAGATGCTTCATATTAAAAAACAGAAAAATAATCCTTCATCTTAATCTTCAAACTAACACTGAGGGCTTACATAAAGCATACATTCCTATTGTAAACAAGATCTACTCAAGGCAACTTTGCGTTGCCAAGATCACACTAATTTAAGTATTTTTCTGTTAGTCAGTCACAACAGTTATACATTTTTAATTTTATTCCTGGATTGGTTCTACATCTTCATATTTTATTTAACAATTATTTATTAAAGAATATAATTTTACGTAATTTATGACTCTGTTGCTTTTACATTATGACTAAAATTATATATTATTTATTATTGACTAATAGAAAGTTGACAAGTATCATATTATTAAATTATATTAATATTTTTGACATATTGGTGAGTGTTCTACCGAGATGATGTATTTGTTTGCTTTTTATTTGATGTTGATTAATGAAATTTATAATTTTATTAGAACGTCATGAAATTTTGTTCAATCGGCCTTCCAACCTGTTGTCGAGCAATTTCGATTCCTCTGTTTAACGTTCAATTGTTCACACAACATGCGATTATGATTTTTTCACAATCAACACTATTAGATCATGAACATCTTTATATTAAGTAAATGTCTGAAAAACGTATTGCAATTATAATTGTTTAGAATACAGTATATAATATTTCGTTTTTTAATATATAATTTAATTTGTTATTAACTCTATATGCCCTATTATTATATTTATTTCTTATTTGATAGAGAAATGTATAATTTTTATATAAAAATAAAATATTAATATACGGATAATGAGAGCATTAATACAATGCAGTAATTGAAGCGCATTATAATATAATAAATACATTATCAATAATTTTACACTAAGTATCGATACAAATTTATTGAATGTTTCGGTTTTCTTCAAACCATCATCAGCAATGCCTGATAATTTACCATCAATGTCTTTGCAAGATTTATAGTCCATCAAAGACATTGATGGTAAGTTATCTACGGTATTGCTGATGATGGTTTGAAGGAAACCGAAACGTTCGATAAATTTGTATCAATACTCAATATAAAATTATTAATAATATATTATATGTGCTTCAATTACCGCTCTGTATTAATGCTCTCATTGCCCATATATTAATATTTTATTGTTGTTTGAATCTCGAAAGCTATAAAATAAATTTTTGTTTTTATATAAAAGTTTTTATAGTGTTTTTAACTACAGATTTTCACGAATAACAGATCCTTACTTGCGCCTGGCAGAGGAACAATCCTTTACAATTGTGGGATTACGGTAGCGGCAAATTGATCACCACTATCGAACCAGACAGTTATTCCTCTTTATTATACGTTGGAAAATACGTAACAAATATGTACATTGCGTGCGGTGGTTGCGATGTTAATCTCTTCAGAATCGTTGACCTACGATCTCATTCTGTAAGTTCGATGGAATTTTATAACATTTTAATGCATAAAACGAAAAGATCGCATATTTTGCATGTCATAAAATATGTGAATGTTGATTATTCATCACTGAGCATTAATGTACTTGATTCTGTAACGTACTATTGTATTTATAAAATTTATTACGATAGAGATAATATTAGCAAATATTATTCACAAATAATACGATATAGTAGATATGTATCATTTCGGGAAAATAATATTATATTAGATCTTTTATTAGGAATTTAATTTACAAAAGATATTCATTGTACGTATAAGCTTCTTGATTATAATTATATATATTGTACATATAATTACTTATGATTCACACACAAAAACTATTGATATTTGAGTTAGACATTTTGATATATAGGAAAATTAAAGAATTTATCAATGCAATTATGAAAATTCTGAGATCTGATTTTAATGCAAAATGTTCGTACATACTTGCTCTATAAAATAACCGTTTTTACATTATTCTTACTTCAGAATAATTTAATAGTAAGTATATATGCTCTTTGTTTCTGCAGACTATAGCTATGATCAGAAATTTAAAGAGCGGTGTGTATAGTTTGGATGTCGGCCCGTTAGAATCGAAGTACAGTAAACGGATTCTTCCCAAATTTGCTTTTTGCGCCGGAACAACGATTTTCGAAGTAGATGCCCAGCCTGATTGATTGATTTGTGACATTTATTTTTGATATGCATATATGTATTTTTTTTACGCAATTCATGTTTTAAAGTTTGAAAAAATATATTATTTACTTTACACAAATGGTTTCCAAAATATAGTCGGTTTACATTTGTTAAAATATGACGTATGTAATGTTAAAATATAATGTTTGTAAATATCTAGTCTGTGTAAGATTTTGATAAGATAATTTTTTTGATGTCTGTGATTATAGTAAAAGGGTATTTAAAAAAAAAACATAATAAAATATTTCACATTCTGTATAATAATGTTTGTTTTAGCTTGACATAATTTAATTTTTCTCTTTTTATAGTAAATTAAATTAAAATATGATATCGCAGTGATGCACATAATATACTGTTAGAAATGAAATAAAATAATAAAAGAGAGAGAAAGATAATATGTAAATCAATTGTTTTTTTTGTTTTACGTAAAATTCCCCATGAGGAATAACACGTGTACTCAAGCAATAAACAATGTATTTTATTTAATACAAACTATAGTACAAAATTTATACAGAACAACGTACGGTTTTATCATCATTTCTCATATGACAGCAAGTTCTCGTATCGAGCGAACGCACACACTTAAGCAAGACTTAAGAGACGAGGGATTGGAGCGGTCGAAGGAACAAGGTATGAAGGGTCAGGGGACAATTACTAAAACTGAGCACATCGATTTGTGACAATACAAACTTACTTGACACGAGCAAATCCATCGGTTGACAAGCGACATGGTGTAGAAAAAAGATTGCTCGCGCACAAACACGGTGAGAGAGCAGAAAGCGCATCGCGTTTTTTTTTCCTCTTTTTCTTTTCTCGGTACTCGCGCCGTAGACGACACGTCCTGTTTCATAATACTTTTGCGGCGATTAACGTGATCGGATATCCGACCCACATTGGATTCCATACGGGAATCATTGGATATCTTGTGCATTCAAGTATACTCCAAACTCGTCGACTACGCTGGGCAACATTCGAGACTTTAAAACTACGCTTCTCGCAACACTCGCACTTAAAAAGAGGGGACGAGTCACCTCCGGCTGCGAGATATCGCAGAGAAAAAAAACAGATCCTCCTCCTCCTCCTCCTAAATCGCATCAGATTGTACTTAATCGTATAAGTAGACAATATTTAATCTCTAGGTGCGATCCAACAGACTATTCGGGATACTACTATGTTCCAGGACATCTTTCGCCCGTATCTACAATCTAAACGATCAACGAGCCTAATTTGGTTGAGAAATGTGTTTGTAATAAAATATATTTATATACGATAATCGCGACGCGCTCGTGAAGCGCCTCTTAGCAGCGGTCGCATTCGTCAGAGTACATCAGAGTATAAAATTGGTCGTTAATTTGCGCGATAAATCGGGTTTCCTTCATTTTTTGTCTAACTAAATCCCGCGACGCGATGGAAACGCGCGTGATTTACAAAATTAACGATGAGTCGATGATATGTATTTAAAAAAATATTGACACTTAGATACAATGTGCTCCAGGGTCGATTGATGAAGAAGTACAATATGCGCATGCACCCATGAGGATCAACATATCCATCCCCGCTATTTCATCGTACTTCTTTACTTACAGGAGTCAATAGCGGGAGTTTCTGATGCACTATTATCGCTGCATCGTCAGCCGTTGAAAAGCGTTACACGATCAACCGATTTGAATTAATCGAGATAAAGACAATCTATAGTAGTAGGAGTACAAAGAGCAAGTTAATAACAATTAATGAGTAAGAGAGGTACCTACATTCGCGAGAACAACGATCGTTTCAGCCTAAGAGGTTCTTTTTTGTATATAAATAGCAGAGATGCAATCCATATATAAACTCCTAAACGTGAGGCAGCAGGTTTCAAGCTCGATGATATCTAACAAGATCAGATTCATTAAAATTGAAATTGCCTAAGACACATTCCTCAATAAGAGACGATATACATACAATACTAAATTATTATCTTACAATTTAAGAAAAATCTAATCCACTTGTTACGACATTATTACCTTCAACTAACTAATTTTGTATTAACTCTCATGCTCATGTAAAATATGGCCGTTGACACAGAAGATCAGGAGGAATCATTTTCGGGGTTTCGGAAACGATTAGAAGCTCGTGAATTTCGGTACCCCCTTCCGTACGCACTCATGCTTCCGAAAACAGTCGCTCAACAGAAAACACACTTCGCTACATCGTGTTCTCGCATACTGTACATCACTCTACATCACATTATCACCTATAAATTACTAATAGTGTGGCTTAATATTACATTATCTCGAGGTCTCGTCATATAATAACTTTTCCCGTTACGACAAAATCGACAAAGTCGCTTCGAAGATCAGAGATTTATCGTCTCACGCGATAACGTCGTATTCGACGAAAAAAAAAAACAAAGAAAAGATCAAGAAAGCGAAGCAGAAGAAAGGTCATCGTACGCCCGAGGCTCAGACCTTACATTCACAGCCTGACTGAGCACTCGGTTCTTTTTCTTTTATCCTTCTTTTCTTGCGAACTAAAACTTTCATGCCGTCCTTCGCGTTAAGTCACCCACACAATACTCGCGATTACTTTTCATATTTAACGCATGTTTGATTCTGAATCCACTAACTTACGACAAAATGACGTAGGATAACGACGCAATTATTCTTTCCTGAATTTACGTTGACCCCCTTCTCGACGCGCAGCCTCGTGATTGTTGCATTTCCAGCTTAAAATAATTGAACTAACGTCAAGCCAAGAAACACGTTGACGAGAAGGAACATAAAGCGCCTGTCGTTAATTCGCAGTAAAAAATCCGAACACTTATACGAGATTATCGTCTTATAAATAATAAGATACATTATCGAAATGACAAAATCATTTTTCTCGGTGAACAGGACGACGCTTGTACGAGATATTGTAGCGATAACGACGAAGAAAAGAGTACAACGAAAAAAAGATCTACTCTTAGAACAACAGGCGCAACCGTCTTGGCTCCGAAAACCCAATATCTTCATCGCCAACATAAAGAGATCACACGATTTCATCGTCACGGCGATGTACTCACGTGATCGCATGAGTACACTCGTCCGGATTAGATGCGCTGCGCTCGTGTTGCGCTTAAGAATCCGCGAGCGAAAACAAAAGAGCGTCGCCTCTTGTATTACATGGTGTTGTAAACGGGACTGCTGTGCCTAGGCCTGACCTGTAACCTAGCGAGGGGATGGGTTCTACCGTGTTGTTGCTGCTTTTTACTAGCTGCTTTAGCCACTACGCTGGCCATGACTACACTAGGCGAAGGTACTGCCGGCGGCCTGCCGGGAGCTTCCGGTGTCTCGTTGAACAGAGGTGCAGAGTGATTGTTGATCATAATCGGCGCTGACCTTCTCGAGAACTCGGGCGCGATCTTCGATTTTGCTGGCGGATGCACCTCCATGGCGTCCCAATCCTTATCTTTGTGCGCGCGCAACTGGACGTCCGAGCTCTTCCTGGATTCTGGCCTGGCAACCTCATACTTCCCCACCAATACTCTAACAGAGAGATCTTCCATATTATCCTGCGATGACGGTGGCGTTGTCTCGCTCCTCCTGCCATGCTTGTTGTCTTTGGTTTCGCCAACGCTGGACGACGATTGGATTTTGGACTCGTTGTGCGGGATCACTGGCGATGAGGGCAAACTCCTGATTTTTACGTCCCTTTTGGATCGTGCTGTCACCGACGCGTTTTCGCCTTCGCACGCGTTCTCGGGACTCCTCTCCAACTTGGTCGACTTCGCCTCAAACTCTTTCTTCAGATTTTTAACTATCCCAGACGTGCTACGTGGACACTCTTCCGGAGAATCATCCACGGAGAGACAACGCTTGCTGAACACAGACTTGTTACAGAGATTTTCCAAAACCATTTTATGGTGTTTTACAGAAGGGCACTGGGTAGTATTGACGACGCATGGACTGGATGTCTCGCTTTCTGATCTGCAAGATCTCAGAGATAAAGGCAGATCGGACTCGGAGGGTAGGGAGGACGGCGCGGGGGCGCTTGTAGATAGTCTTCCAATCTGACGCATGGACGTAAGAGAGATGTCAATGCTACCTACCGGGCTCGGTGAGTTTCTATTTGTTTCTACTTTAAGATTATGTTCCTGAGTAGGCGACGAGTCCCTTCTTCGCGGTGTCGGCGATGGCATGTGATGCAACAGCATCGGATTGTACGTCTCGACCGCAACAGAATCTATTTCAGTAGTTAGCCTATCGCTCTTTTCGTCCGTGGTCGTTGAGTTCTGGGTGCACACGCGCTTTACCTCGCCTGCGGTCGTACCCTCCTCCAATTTCTGCTTAGTGCGTTTTACCGTCCCCGGATGCCACGGGATTTCCTCTTTGTCATACGGGAACAGACCACTGGATCCGAGTAGATCGGATGGCCGCATGTCATAAGAGCCCCAGGAACTATTTCTCGACGGCAAGGTAGCCCACGAGCTGTGCACCGAATTGTTGTCAAGAACCACTGCGCTGTCGTAACTACTCCAAGAACTTTGCCGACTCGGAGATTCCCTTGTGACAGGTTCACCCCGTCTTTCCTCACGATCGAATACTCGATCGAGTTGGGCGCTGAATGGATCGCCGTCCTTTTTTATTTTCTTTCCTAAACCATCATGACACGTCGATAACGTCGTCGTCGTCGTCGTCGTAGTCATCGTCGTAGTCGTCGTCGTCATTGTGACCGACGTTGTAATTGTCGCATCCGCCATTACACTCACGTTACACTCACTTTCTACATTCACGCCTTTGTCAATTTTATTGTCATCACACATATCAGCACATGTTACATCCGCGGACGCAGTCCAGACTAGACATTCATTGTTATCGTTGATCTCAGTAGACTCCTGACTCATCTCTTTTCTCTTTTCCCTTTGTTCTTCACCGGGATCCCAAGTTTCCTTTTCGGAAAGACCGCTCGAAACGGAAGCCGTAATATCTTGTGTTTCCTGCGACTGCTCGCAATGCGAATGACCGTTCTCGATTGGTTTCGCGTTATCCTCCGCAATCGAACTTTGAGGCAGAGATTTCGCGTCCGTATCGGATCCTGGCGATGATGGTTTACTGCTAGCCGCTTCAAATTGATTAGTTAAATTGAGTACTAGACCCTTCCTCTTCTGTCCCTGAGTTTCTAACTTACTAATCCTATTCTTTACGCTAGGTGTGCCAGGGGTTGGAGCAGGTAGGTGCATTATTTTATTTTGCGACACGCTGTAAGATTGCCCGTTGTCGCAGGGCATTAGAACGTTTCGAGCTTCTTGTTCTATTGCTGGTTTTTGATTCGAGCCACGAAGAAGATCCTCTCGAGTAACTTCCGTATTTCCTGCTTTATCAATACTTTCCAATGACTGCGACAAGGGAACTGAAACATTATAAAACATAACGTAATAAAAATTTCTACATCCACAAAAATAAAATATATCTTGTAATTTTAATTGCCACATTTCTTATTTTAATTATTTATTAATATAAATTATTTGTCAAAATTTCTAATTTTCCAATATATACTGATCAGAAATAAATTTGATTAAAACTTTTTTAAATTTAAATAAAAAATAAGGTTTTATTTATTTATGTTTTCTATCATAATGATATCATGTTCAAGTTATAATACATGAACGTTCGAGCTGTAATACATAAACAGACCATAATAAAATTTTCAATAAAAAAATTAACTTTAAGTTTCTTAAAAATTTTGAGAAAGCACAATTAATTAGAACGTTAGGATAGTAAAGCTACATACCGGAAGGTAACATATTCTCAGCAACTTTAACATTCGGCGACCAACTCTTTGGTCTCTGGCTAGTTTTCTTCAACTCCGAACCTGAAACCTCTCGCATATTATTCTCTATATTATCTGATTTCTCTTCCTTTTTTGATTGATCTTTTGTGGAAGTGGGAGATTTCAGATTCGTGTCAGATTTGGATCTCTGGAGCTTCTCCTTATTTTTCATCGCATCTAGAATACCCTGATACGTTTCCAATTGCAGGAGGAAGCTGTTGTTAGGTTTGATGCAGTTGCGCTTTTCCTTAACGTGTTTCCACGCCTGGGAAAAATCCCAGTTGTAAGCCTTCATCGCATAAGCTATCACCACGGAGGCAGAACGGGACACTCCCATCTTGCAATGCACCAACACCTTAGAGCCTTCCATTTTGGCCTTAGTAATGTATTTGAATGTATTATCCCAGTGCTTCAACAAATCCGTCTTCTCATCGTCATATACACGTACGTTCAAATATGTGAACATACCAGGAAAAAAGTTGTCAATTTCCCGAGTGACATTCAGGATGTGCCTTACACTGAAAGTGTATAAAAAAGATTAGAACTAACAATTATATTTAAATATATTAAAATCAAATAGTGCGTTTTCTATACTGTAGATAAAATTTTCAAAATTATAATATGCTAGAGTTTAAAGTTTTTTTTTCTCATTAAATACGAAAGATATAAAAATTGTTCTTACAAATATTTATTAAAAATTTCTAAAAAAATTTTATATCTAATAATAACAGAAATAATTAAATTATAGATGATTAAAATATTAGAAATATATCACGTTGTGACACAATTAGAAATGACGAGCAATAAAATTGATATAACGTGACAATACGTAAAAAATATTCGTAATGAGACAGATAACGCACCCATTTTTCTGAAGTTCCTCTAGATTGCTAGCGTTCCATTCGCTCCCGAGATAAACATGATCGAATATCTCGGTTGGTGCATCCATTTGTCCTAGTATGGTAAGCATTTCTTGATCGATGAACGGTTTGAATTCCCCGAGATCCATGTCGAGATCCTCTTCAAGTCGACCTCTAATATATTTGGAAGTAACTTCATCAAGATCGACTGACATCATGATCTCCTTTAGCGTCGATCGAATCACGCGTTCGGTCTCTTCTCTCTCCCTGGGCCTATATTACATAAACATCCATGTTTGTATCTCATGATAGATTAATCAGACAGGCAAAATCAGTTAAATACATCCATAAATGATTGTCAATCACTAAACGATCGTTATATTATATTTGTGTTCATATCATTCATATCAAATATATAACATAGATACATATTTTTTAACTGTAGACATTATTCCATCAATTTATAATTACCGTATTTATAGATGTAATAAGAATTTTCATCTTTACAGAGCAAAAATACTAAAAGTGGCCTCGTAAACGCAAACAAAGAGATCAAATTAGAATGTTGTGAAGTTTTCGGATACATCAGTTTTCCACGTGTACGCCAGAATTTCGCAATACTGGAATCCAACGATCGAAATGACCTAATACCTCAAAATGTTTAGCTTAGTTTGAAAGGGAAGGCAGACGTAGAAACTGGAAATAATTGAAAGACGGCTATGAAATTATGCTTGGGCGCGCGATTCAATGCGGAGCAGACAACCGAGGAAGGCGCATCAACAAACCATCCTGGCACGATACCAAGCTAAATTCGCAGTAGCCAGCTGTTTCTTGGGTCTTATATGTTGCGCGAATCGATTTTGCTCGAGAGGCGTGTAATATATATTGAAGGTATTAAAAATTGAATATCTAAGAAATCACCCAGCAAGAGGGCAACTTCCTAGAAGAATTGGTTTCTAAAAGCAATCGATACTATGCCAATTTCATCAGAAAAGTGCTATAGGATTGCATCCGAATAACCGTCTTATTTTTTAGACCGCTTTTAAGGAGGATCGTCATAAAAATGACCGGACTCACTTGGTGCGTACGCTGTCCGGTGACGGTGGTCTCTTGGACTCCAGATTGTCCATGGCATGCCACTCGTTGAGGCACGAGCGATCGCTCTCGATCCGTTGCTCATAGTAACTGACCCAGTCATGCGACAGTCCACCTAGAAAATAGTTTTGCTCGCGTGCCTTACCGGATACCTTGTGCAATGTCTGCAAGGCCGACCTAGAAAAGAAAAAATACAAAAGATTAAAAGAGGATGTTACAGGAAGGATAATCAGAAGCACTGATTGTAAGAAAAGTAATATCATGTTGACTTGGCTAAATGCGCCATAAAAGAAATAATTTCGTACACATTTTAGTTCTAAAGAAAATTAGTTGGGAAAACTTTCATTGTAACTAATACTCGCGACATTTTTGTTGTTTATTCATTGTGACCTAGTTTTCTCTCAGAAAAATTACGTTTTTCTCTTTTTTATATGTGTTACGCTAGTTAAGTCACTACTACGGCAACTTCACAGTTACTTCGTGATACTTTGCAAGCGTATAAAAAAGTAAATTGATCAGCGGCGATCAGCATCTTCGGAAATCGACGAAAGTTACGATCTTCTGAAGGAACAAAGAAAGTAAGTATACTTTCTAAACGCCGGTTTAACAAGAAATATCTTTGTGTCTGGATTATGTCGAACAACGAGAGTCAATCTCTTGCTTCGCAGGTAAACCCTTCGGAATTACCATAACTAGTAAACTTTCTCATTCGCCCTGAAACTCATCCAACAATTAACGATGGTTCTCACGACGTAATGCTTGCTATGTGAGGCATCGAGTAAAAAAATATTAGCCAACGTTTAAGAATAGGGGCAATAATGTTTCGCTTTAAATTGCTTAAAACTATGAGAAACACGTCGTGAAAAACAAATGAACATCAATTAAGTTTTAATATAAATTTTCAATAAGATTGTTTTTTATTTAAAAAATAATATAAACCGATTTTTCTTAAAACATACAAAATTTTCTTAAAACATACAATAAAATCTCGTAATAGCAAACCTAGAAATAGCGCAAAAAATCCTTTCCATGAGTAGCATGAATGGGGAATAGGTAGTAGCCACTAAGATCTTGTATTTCATTGTTTTACAGTGAAGTAGAGGCAATCTCGTTGTAACATTCAGTCTGAACCGCACTAGTACGGTGAGAATTTTCTTTTAAAATTTACCCTGAAAATATGGTAGTTGTGATACAATACAATATTTTAAATATTTTTACCATGCATTTCAGTAAAATTAATCAAACTTATTTTATACTTTATTGGAGTTTTATTAATGAATAAAAGAGATTTACATTAAAATTCTTCGAAATACAATATTGTCTCAAGACTATCATATTTTCAGGATAAACTCTAAAAAAAAATTCTTTCCATGAAGGTTTCAAGTATATGCAATTTTTAATTTATTTGGATTTATTTACTGCAGAGTTTAATTACAACTTTTATTAAATGAGCAGTTCGCTCTGTCCCAATTACTACTGCTTTTTTCAATTGTAGTATTAGTATAAAAGTATGAAATAATTATATATTAAAAATATTATTAATGTTAAACTACGACTGTAATATAAATATAAACAATTATATAAGATATTCGATGTTTTATATTTGTAGAATAATTAAAGAAATTAGGAATATCGTTGAAGATAACAAACTCCATATTCTTCTAATTAGAAGTGAAGGAAAGAGAACTGCATGATTTGAAAGTGCAAGCAAATATAGCACGTATTTCAATGCTTATTTCAATAAAATAAGCATAAAAAAGTGATGGCTTTTTAAATTTAATTTATTGAAATAGCAACATCAAAGACAATCATTTAAGCCTGCATTACTATCGACAGTAAATGAGTCTTGTTATGCGTGAATATATGTACCAATGCGCTAATTACTATCAATTTTGACACCTGTGACTAAAAAAGTAGTAAATATTCTTAGTGTAAAACGATATGATAAATATTGTTATCAAGAATTAAATAATAATATTTTAAAAATATTTTTTTTCTCTCTTATTTGTGTATAATGATTAATATATATATTTTGTTTAGGATGCTGAAGAAGATTCGGACAAATTAATCTAATACAATGTACACGGGCAGTAAATACAGAGGCAGTAGGTATTAGATACATGCAGCAGTAATTAAGGGATCAGTATGAACAAAGACTGGCAGTAATATGTTCAATATCTTATATATGATTTTTTTCACTATATTTAAATAATTAGTTTCCGAGTTTGTTGCTTTTATTTTGCGTATATTAAAGTTTTTACTTGAATATAATTAAAAAATGATGTCTCTTATATATTAAAAATGTTTAAATAAGTATATCAATCGCACAACGATAAAGTACTAAGAGTTTTTTAATAAACTAAGAGATTTAAACAAAAAACATGAAAGTAAATTTCACAATTAACTCCTATTATTTTACGAAATAATATTATTTTATGATATAAATTAAACTTAAAATACAAAAGAAAATAATTAATAAACTAGTAATATAATTAATAAATCAAATATACTTTCGGATAAAATATTTCTAAATATAATGTTTAAAAGTAAGCTTTTTATTTTCTGTCCTTAATCTAACCGTATTTACTATCCGGTTTCCACTTCAATTGATAAATAGTAGACGCAGTCGATCGTTTCTTCATTCTAATAGGAAAAGGATTTCCCTAAATTAACATATTCTGTGTTTATCTAATATCTCTTATGTGTGAAGATCCATTCGTATATAAATATATTACATAAATCGAGAAACGCAATATTATAACTCATGTCGTTTGTACAATTTAAATTATCAATGGATTTTTGGATCAATGGATTCCCTAATCTTTTATTCATACTTTCTCAAATGTAATAAACTATGTAATAAATCAAATTTCTAAGAAGTTTCTTGCATGCTTTTTAAATTACAAACCTATTTTTAAAAAGAGAAAGAAAGAATAGAGATTTTAATCCATGATACCTGTTCCACGTTTTGCCTACACACCTACAATAATAATGTTACCAAAAAGAATATAATCACCCAGATAGACTTCCCTCCACAGATCTTATATCAGATTGCAAAGCTCATTCTTGAAGCATCAAAAGAAGATTTATTCGCCTACAAAATCATTCGTCCGAATCGCACATGAATAGTGCATTTAAAGTGCAATAACTTGTTTCTAAAGAGATATATCGTCTAGAATTCTAAATACTCTAATAAATTTTCAAAAATAACTAAAACTTCACACGATTATTTTTCAATATGCAAGTTTTGAAAAAATAACAAAGAATAGATCTTGGAAAATTACCGATTTTGATAGTGAGTGGTCTCAAGATATTTAAATATATTTGGAATAACAAAATTATAAAGTATTTGTGATCACAAGAATCACGATAGTCTTATTTCCCCGTTTTCTTTTTGTATGATATATATATATATATATATATATATATATATATATATTTTATATATATATATATATATATATATATATATATATGCAAAGTTTCGTTCAGACAGTATACAACCTGTTCTTCTATAATAATCTCAAACCGGTTTTTCGCAACGTGTACGTTTCACATATACAGTGGAGACTCAGTTTCATGTTTTTCCGAAGATTAATCAACACAAACAACGAAATTGCAAAGACTCGTTGACCTATCTAATATCGTATCAATATACGAATAGTATAAATGTGTACGTATGTTAGTTATTGCACAAGAACTTTAATTACTCAAACAACTGAATCCATATTGCTTAATTCTATATCTCAAAAGAAGAAAAAATGCCAATCTAAATTGACGTAATACTTAAAATATTTCCTACATGTGCCTTTTAACTCATATTATTTGTTACGGAAAAAGTAATACAAACGCGCAATTTAATATATACTCAATAACAATAATATAAATGATACAAATTTAATAAAAGTATTAGTTATTATCTCAGGAGCGATATTATTTCATTATAAATTTCCATTTCATTATAAATTTCCATTTAAACTCTATTATAATAAAGATTTTTTCGTATTGCTATTTCTGCAAATCTGGAATAGGATTTTAATTTAAACAATTCTTTTTGTTTTATTTTTTTACAGGTACCATTCGAACAAAAATTATAATATAAGAATTAAAATATTATTAACATAAAGTATTACTCATATGATCAAACTTCGCTTCTCAATATCGTCAACAATTCTTCATTCTTGTTCTTCTGCTTTTTTCCTATTTATAGAATTCTTTTCACAAGATCACAAAAGCCATGGAATTTTCCTCTTTTCTTTTGGTTTGCTGTAATACGAGAAACCATCTGATAAATGTTTCTGACCACCCACAACCGTTTCGAAACCAAGAGAAACTTACGAATTTTTGGAACAGAATTTTAATTTTACATTCATATATTTTTTTTTAATGTAGTTTAATATAAAAAAATTAAAAAGTATTATTAAATATATATCCACCGCCTTTCGTCAAATTCTTCTACATTTAATACAATTTTTTATTCTTATTCTGTCGATTATTGCTCATTCATTTCATAGAAATCTCTTCGGGATCAAAATTAATAGAATTTTGTTTCTTCCGATTAGCTATAACACGCAAAAAAATCACCTGATAAATGTTTCTGACTACGCAATCATGTCGAAAAACCAAAAAACATGCAAGATTTGAAAAGAATTTTAATTTTAAAATTTTTAATACTTATAAGAAAAAAATGCTGAAGTATTGCCGAGATGAAATCTATCCTACCTTTCAATATCACCAATAGTTTTTCATTTTTATTCTGCTAATTATTGCTCACTCATTTCATAAGAATGCGTTCGAGATCAAAGTTGATAGAATTTTTCTCTTTTTTTTCCGTCTTGCTATAACACGAGAAACCATCTGACAAATGCTCCTGACGACGCGCGTCCTGAGAAACGAAGAAACCTCGAGCGTCGTTACCGTCGGCACTCAACCATGACAGCGCCGTCACATAAGAAGAAAGCGTGATCGAAGATATATCCCTCTTCACTGTAAAGAACGGTGTTCTCGACAGAATCATCGGAACGTAAGCTTACGGGATGTCGATTAGCTTGGCTTTACGCACTCGGAGGTCTTGGTGATCCTCGCGGCGTGTTCGATCTACTCTAGCAATTGCAGTGCCCGTCTTTTGTTACTTTCAAAGAACGGGTTGCGATAACAATCTCAACCGCACACGCGTTGGATGTGGTAGGTAACGAATACAGCATCTTGTTCTTTATAAAGATATAAAACAAATTGAGCTATAAATAATGCTTTCAATGTAGCAACAACTTAAAATACTTGTTTAACACCCGGATTGGCCTGATCTTACTTCAACTTCAAACCAATATTTCATTAATTATAATAAGATTCTTTATTGAAGAACTCTCTGGACTGTACACATGGTTCAATAACTTGTGAAAGAAATATGATTTGTTTTGCTTCAACTTATAGCACCGTGTATACTAGTTCAGAGAGTTCATCGATAAAGAATAGGCCAATTATGTTAACGACGGAAATCATTTGTGACAAAAAGATGACAAGAAGAAAACTTTCACTTTTTTGTAAATGAAACAATAGGACATAAAACATTAGCTTTTATCTTTTAACTTGTGGCACTGCTCATTACGATATGATTTACAAAGAAAATTCTTATAATTATAATAGATACCTGAACTTTAAGATACACCTCGAGTCAGTCTTAATCTAAAAAAATCTATAGATATTTTTCTATTATAATTCTCTTCCTGATACTTTAAACGAATCGACGAAATAAAACTTCAATTAAAAAAGATATACGAGTAAGATATGGCGAGAATTTATACTTCTAGCGATTCTCTATGCGAGTTTCCTTCCGCGAGTACGCAGGATACGTTAAAAACTGCCATAAAAATCAAAGCTATAAAATTCCAAGGATTCCTAGGAAGGGGAACGTCTAGGAAGTCGGCTCCTGGTGGGCTTTATGGGCTGCTACCAGGAAAACTAGTATAACTGGATAGTAGAAAACAGTTAAGGATGTACAATAAGTGCTAACTCTCGATTCTTGATAACAATGAGAAATGATTCTTGATAACAACGAAATTCACCAATAAGACGTATGATAACGATAAATGTTCTATTTAACAGTCGGGTTGATGGACATTACCATCTTTTCTATATGCTTCATTTATTACATACTCTTTGAGGAGAGAGAATTCTTGTTGGAATAGCATGCGAAGCATTATGCATCAAATGTGATAATGCAGCGAAACAAACGTGATAACTTGGCAACAGTAAATTGACTGTAAGAAAACTAAATGTATTCTGAAAAACATAAAGAAGATAAAATAATTCTGTCAGATCCTGTTAAAAGTAAAGAGATTTGGTTTTACCTTTAAAAAAACTCTAATTTTTTTGTAATATATCTTTAATCAATAGAATATAATGGATAAAATGCAAAAATCTGACTGTATATTTCAGGCTATTATTCTTCCAATTGACAGAATTAAATAATCAAATAAAAATTCATGGATTAGAAGAATCTGTGGATAGATAAACTAATGTTTTAAATATTAATAAATTATTAGGTGTTGGAATTAATTCGTAGCGTTTTTAATGAAAGAATGTTATTTATTTCACATGAGCATTAAAAAATACATTAATGAAAGTACTTCCCATCACTTGTAAAACGCTACGAATTAATTCCAACACCTAATATTTACATAAATAATCTTATAATAATTGCAAATAAATATGATATATTATTTTAAAAACCACAGAACATTGATTTTTAACATTGTATTCCTTAAGATTTCGATAAAATTTAAATAAAAATGTGAACAGAGATTCCAAATACTTGTTAATTTTTTAAAAATAAATTTCAGTTTTTATTCTTTTGCATATATAAGATTGTTAAATATAAATATTAATTTTAAATGTGAATATAATATATAAATAATTTATTATTTAAAAAAATGTTTAATCGATGTAGGAAATGAAACAGGATATGAAGTTGCAACAGAGAATATAACGGCATATTGAGCTAAAATGATGACGTTCTCTAAATGCATTGGAAATGCCAGTCATGGAGGAAGAAGCAATCAAGGAATAAAAATGCGACCTTTCACACACGCAAAATAACACAATAAGAAGAGTTTCAGTGATTATATTATGAAAAATATATTTTACGAATCAAAATTCTTTTTATGGACTAGGTTACCGTATATGAATATCAATGTAGCTCGAAGGTAAGCTTCTTTTTACAGCAAACATCCGTGTCTGCCTGATTTCCACGTGTGTTCGCGTACGTTATGACGTACGAGACGTCACGCATCAACAAGGAAAATCAAATCGTGTACACGATGTTCCAAGCATTGCAACTACATTCTGCGACTATTCGATCGTTTCTTAGTAAAAATTTAATGTAAAATTATTTTTTATACAATTTATAATTTTTAGCAGTTTTAAGCAAATATTAACCAAAAGAACTTATTTAAAAATAAAAAATACACTTCTTCAGTGTTATTTAATTTTTTTTTTAATGAAATTTATATTAAAATCTATTGACGTCTGGATATTTGTTAAATTCTTAAATTTTATAAATCAGACAAAATAATTTTTTATTCTTGGATATTTTAATTATATATGTATTTCGCTTCCGTCAAGCACCTAATAAAATTTAACTAATACCGATTTATGCCAACAAAAAAAAATATTTTTTATGCATCTACGCATCTATGCGCTCAAAATCGGTCTACGTTTTGATCAGCAATTTATTCGCAGACAATAACGAAACGTGCGTCTCGCTCTTTCTTCATTTTATCTGCTCCACCGATCGCGAAGCCGCGTTATTAAGAGACCTCTGGGCAACATCTTGGCCTTTTGATGTCTTGACCTTGGTTAGGTAGCCGTGCAAGTAATGAACTTCGTTTCTAAGTTCTTGCAGTGGTTCAAGCGAAACAGATAATAGCCCTGCCTCACAATATCTTAACCCCTTGAAGGGCAGATTAATTTCGCTAAGGGTCGGCGATACCTATGTCAGACGCCTCGGATTACAACTAAGAAAATTCGCATGTTGCAACTTTTACAGCATACTTATATACAATACTAATATATTTAATCTATGTTGAAACAATCTCGTGATTGATGAACATTTTTTAATAAATTGATACAAGAAAAAAATACATATATAATTATAAATTGAATAAGATTTTTTGTAAAACATTTGGAGTTCATTAAAGACTAATGTTAATAATTTTCTGTTACATAAAATAGAAGAAAAATTCTGAATCAATTTTTCTAAAAATTAAGTCTTTTTTTGCAACAATAGTTGATTGCAAGACTTATTCATAAATCTCCTCCTTTTTACATTGTGAGATTTTTCAAGATTTCAAGAAAATAATTAGATAAAAATTTTTGATATTTCATATATTCTTAAAAATAATCTAAGTAAGTAAGAAAAGTTCTATATTCCTTATAATTCCTAAAAATAACGTGATTTAAAGTAAAAAAATTAAAGAAAGTATAAAAAAAATTATAAAATATTACTCGGAATACGTTATTAGATTTTGACTTTGTCACGTCCGGAATTTTACTGATTCGCTAAGGAGCTTAAAGCAATTTTTTGCAACGAGTGTTTGGAAAACGCGTACCACTTTCTCAAGCGTAGCAAATATCATGCAAGAAACGGTTTCCCTTCCGTGCCAACTCGGCACCGATTAGATAAGACTACTTCCGTTTTCTTGGTAATACGTAGAAAATCCACAGAGTCTTGCCACTCGTAGGAAGTGTGTGTGCCTTTATGCGTCAATTAACGGTTAGAAAAGTTTTACGCAACAAACGATGAACATCGACGAGAGTCTCGGTATACTATAATTAAACATTTACGTAATAGCCACCTTCAGATCCGAGCAGAAGAACCAATATCTAAGAGTGAATATCTAAGATGATGAATTAACGCACCAAAATACATAGTCTGAATTTTTTTAAGAAGATAATTCTGTGCTTACCACAATGTGCAAATTTTTTGCACTGTCGTATAATTTAATTGAAAGATATCTTTTACACTTAACTTTTAAATCATAAAAGATAATATATAGATTTTAAAAAATCATACCATAAAATCATACCATAAAATTCTAGATTTACAGAAATAAAGTTTCATTATCAGTGTTAAGGTATGATATTTCAAATAGAAGCAAACGATATTTGAAATCGTTTTAATAATAAAATCATATTTTATCACTTCGGTATTAGGAGTTGAGATAAATCTCATAATAATTACTTATCGTTAATGAATTTACTTGCTGTTTACACACTAACTAATTATCATATGTGTTTGTAATTATAACTTTTTATATACTACTTCATGTTTTCCACTTGCCTTCAAGACATCTTACATACGTCTGCAGTTATGCAAATTGCACTGTTACTATACGTATTCGGAATTCAAGATTGGTACTTTTCACACTTCTTGGAATGATCGAGAGTTCTCGTCTGACCTAAGGCCGCGAAAGCTTTTGCGTGACCACCCGGCGAGAACAACAGCAGGAGACGTACTGAGCCGCTAGGCATGACATCGTTAATTGTAATGAGTCGCGTCATCGGTGGAACATAAATGGAACGCCTGGTGAAACGAGCTGTTACGGGTCGATCATGTGAGAGACTCCGAATCCCCAGTTGATGTCATCGCCAACACGCATCGATTAACACTCAACTAACCGATTTCAATCACAGTATCTTTTATAATCTATTAAGAAAGATATGAAAAAAGATATGATATTGGAGAACATAAAATCGATCAAATTTAACATTAATTTGCTGAGCTCAGCAATTTGCTGAGTTTTTAATATAACTTCTTTATCTAGTAATAAACTCATATTACAGATATTTAAGAAGTAAAGGAAAAAGTATGTGTTTATATGGCACGTGAAGTTTTTCAAAAAAAAGAAAGAGAGAGAAACACTTAATCATTAAATGCCTGAGGTACATGCTCATCTAGTTACGCCATCGGCCAAAAAAGACCGTTCATATATCTCCTGTTCACAACTTGTCACCGCGAAAATCACAGAGTAGGTAACATAGCCAATTATACGAGATGAATATTAATTGCGTACAAGACGTGTACATGCGCTATTTTGCAGCCGTAGGCGAGCATAAATGTTTTTGCAAGTACATCTTTTTACAACGACAGAATCAAGATCATTTCAAACTTTTTTTCCATTATTTTTAATTTGTTATATTATAATTAATTTGTTATAATGTTTTGTTTATATAATAGCAATCCTGCTAAATAGTCAATAATAGTTATGATAGTATGAAAAATATAATAAAAATATAAAATATATTGAAAATAATAAAAATAATAAAAATATAAAATATAAGCCGAATTTATATGTCACTATAATTAAATTATAGTGACATATAAATTCGGCTTATTTAATAAGAGATTAGACAAAAGAGTAGATAGAATTTCTTTAAAAGCTCCAAATCCACAGAAATACAGATAGAGAAATGAACATCATATAGAGAATACCGGATATCAGCGTATCTCCTCTCGCACTGACCTTGCCTAAGTTATTCTTGTCAAGGCTACAAAGTCGCCCCTACGAGAATCGAACAGACATGTCTCGTCTCTTTCGTACAAATATGTGACACCCTGTGCTATAAGCTCCCATTTTGAGAATTTGCGAGGCCGCGTGCTTGTCCCGATTTGGAACAAAACCGGCTGATCTGCTTACAAAAACGTACTGTCTGGCCGACCATCCGTCAACAAATATTTCTGTCTCGTTACTGCGGAATCCGCCTTGTCATCTTAGCCGGAGACGAGAATTTTCTTAATGCTGACAAATATTACAATGCAGAAATATAACAAAACCATTTTTACATTAATTATATTATAATTTTACTTATACTATAACACAAGAATAATTAAACTATAATTTTGCAATAATATAAATTAATAAAAAATTCAGTTTTAAGAACTCAGACACTTAATGTAAATGTAAAAAACATGTATGCATAAAAGTATTAAATCTTTAAAGATTTGTAATATTATGCATTTAAATTCATATATGATTAGAGATAATTATTTTCATTTATCTATACGTGATTAGAGATAATTATTTTCATTTATCTCTTTGAATAACACTGCTAAATTAAGATATTTCTTCGATATTTTGTCGATTATTATACAGCATATCTTTAATTTAATAACTTTAACAACCAATTTAATTTTGTTTTATAAAATATTGTAATTAACACATTAAAGGCAAGACACCTGTCATTTTTAAAAAAATTTTAATAGGAAAATCTTAATAGACTTCGTTTTTGCATAATACAAGTATATAAAAAAGAAGAGGGCTTCTCTCAAATGATACAACGGGAGCGACATTCGAGAATGGAACAATAAGAGGAACTTGTCTGGTTATCCCGCCATCGCAAAACGCAGATGCAACTCCTTGCCGAAGCAGTCGAGATACACCTGCTGCATTTCCCTCTGTAACCAGTTCTCAAAGGCAGCCATGAATTATTTAGAACCGTTGCGAACGGAATACAAAGAGTTTTCCTACTTATTCTCTTTATAAACGAAGTACAGATCGCTACAAACGTCGTGTCACTTTGAAGAATTCAATGCATTTTATAGTTGAAACATGACGGATAAATCAATCGATAAAAGTATCTTGCTTTACAATTTTTTTCTACAGATTATTTCTATAGATTTTTTTCTAGAGATTCTATATATTAATCGCCAATTTTAAAAGGATGTATTTTTATAAAGAGATCTCTTTTCGTTAATTTGCATAAAAAATAATCATCAGAAAATAACTTATTCATTCGAGTATAATAAATATTATTAAAACAAATAAAAATTAAACAATTAATTGTAAAAAAATTTATACATGCTACTCTATGTCGAACCAACTCTCACTGAAAATGATGTTTTCAATAATAAATATAGTGAGAGCTGATTCAGTAGAGAGTCAGATGATATCTTATCCTAGAAGATAAGTTACATAATGACTTTACGAAAGTGCAAGAAGTTCTTTCTTGATCGCGCTTTCGATGACTCTTAAATTTACTTAATACTCTTTAAATACACGTGTTGGGAAATGTTAAGAAAGAATCGGACTTTGCTCACTTCGAATGCCACGCGAAGATAAATCGTGTGCTTCAAACGGAATATAGCTGACTTAATATCGCGATAATGATTGATTCCCTTAAAATTTTACCGTAGCCTAGGATAGAGACTGATGCAAAGGAGAAGACGATTTATCATGTTCGCTTATATGTTAAACTCATTTAGCACGAGAAGCACTCGCTTGCCAAAGCGAATCTGACATTGCTGATTAATGACACTCTGAGTCGCATCGTGATGATAACAATAAGTAACGGAAGAGTCATTGTTGAATATCGATTCTAGAAAAGTATGACGCGCCGCGTGTTAATTATAAATAAATCCAACATCATCGAAGAGGCACTCTACCACATAGCGTAACACGTACTATCGCAAATCTAAATAGAAAAGGATGGATACTGCATACTTTTCAGTAAAATCCGTCAACTCGGTCGAATCCGTGACAAAAAACTCGTGGAAATTATTTTTAAAGAAATACGTAAAAATTATTTCCGCATTTGAGAAGAATTTAATTCTTCAAGAGCCAGCGATTTCCAACTATTTGTAATTCAGAAATCATAAACATTTTCATGGAAAGAAAGCTGAAAGTCGATTAGGAAGTACATACAAAAGTCGCAGTTCTAGGCACTACATGTACAAGAAATATTAAACAAACGTCAATGTGTTCAAATGACGACTAAAAGTCAGTCCTCCAGAACGTGATTGCATCGTAAAGCGTTTCGAGAAACGGCATTATCCACATTGAGAATGAAGAAAGTGCATTGCGAGGTGTCGTAAAGACGGGATGGTTATTCGCTCGGCTTCTATTACGGACTTATTATTCCTATTTTGCGGTCGGGATGGCCTCCACGATGAATCTTTACGGTCGACGCGCAAAAGTGGAACAATCGTTGCGGAAATCAGCATGTGGAGTCCTCCTCCGCGAGATCTACAGGGCTATCGCGAAAGTTGCCAGCGACGGTGAATCCATTTCGGCATTGTCGGCTTGCACTATTTACGACGCGGAATAGCCGTAGACATTTCGTGTGGAAGCGAGACCGCGATCGACCGCGATTGTCCTGAACAAATAAGGCACTGCACTTGAGGAACATGCCGATCCAGCCTGTAAGCTGGATCGCATGGCAGAAATTGGAAAGCGAGTCGGAGATCGAAATCATCAATAGGCAACGAGTTGCAGTACTAAGTAAATAGCATTGAAAGATACATACTTTATATATACTTTTGCCCATTTTATTGACCATGCGTCGCAATGCTTCATAAATCATGATCCGTTAAAGAATCAAGGCATCTTGAGAAAAATATGTAGTATACTCGATACATTTTTCCAGAATCCGACAATGCATAATGTTACCAATTTATCGTGCTTTCGAATTGATTGTAATTTTTTAAATCGATAGAAAATATATGTTGGTACGAGAAGGAAGAATCTTTTTTTGTAACAGTTGAAGGAAATTATATTACTCATTATTAATAGAATAAAAAGAATGTAGAATTTTCGTCTTTCAATCAATAGAGATTTTTTACAGCGATGTTACAACATTTGCCGTGGATACTCCATTTCTCGGAGAACGTTTTGAACGATTCTGAGCACGATCCTGAACACGCCTCGATAATAACTTCGACCTGAATGTACATTCCCGACGCGTTCTCCCATATATATGAGTACATACCTGTATCTTTAAAAAACCAGATGAGTTAACCATTTTTGATAAAGATAGAGAGAGAGAAACTTCTACATATACTTTATATATTTAGTATATGTGTGCTTCTTTAAAAAAAAACCGCTTAACGTGTATAGTTCTATAATAGAATTCCAATAATAATTAAGCAGAAACCAAGAAATTATTTGAATGCTTCGCGCATTTGCATTTTTACTCTTGATATTCGCGCTTCATCGTGATACGCTTAATTACGTTCTTAATCATAGTAACTGTATCTAAATGATATGTATCTCTAGATATCGGTAATAACCTGTATCTTATTCATACGACCTCTCAATTATCCTTTACCGGGAATGTTAATTAGCTATTTCAACTTCTTTGTGACATTTTTCTTCGAGATACACGTCGCGCGATAATAAGAAAATTAAAATCCAAAACAGCATTTATTTTATAAATAATATAATTATTTTCCTTCTTTTCCTTTAAGCACAGAAATTGTTAATCTCTAATTGCTAATCTCCTTACTAATCTCGTGTTGAAAATAAAAAATTTTTCGTGATAATATAATATTTTTCTTTTTATAATTAAATCTATTTTGTTCTAAATAATATATTGTCATATACAATTTTTCAAATTTATTAAATTAAATTACTGCATATCAAAATTTAAATTGTATTTATTGAGTTATTACTTTTTGATGCATTTTATTAATTTTCGATACTAAATATATCTCAATAATTAAAACTAAACAAATCTTAATTTATTTCAACACTTAATTGAGAACGATTAATAAATTTATAGCAATAAATAGCATCTTTTATAATTTTTTAAAAATGATCACTAGAAGAAATATCATCAAAAACGTAATATTTCTCTTACTACAATTTATTTTACGATTCACTGAAAAAAATATTCTGGTTAAACCAACAAAAAGACCCAACCAGAATGGCATTTTGGTGAAGCCAAATAGCATTTCTGGCTATTACAACCATTTTCTAGTTAATATAATCAGAAATTCTATTTGGCCTTACCAAAATGCTGTTCCGATTAAATTTTCATTGGTTTAACCAGAACATTTTTCTCTGTGTTTTATTAAGCTGATCTCTATGATTCATAAAAAACATTCATAACGAAGTCCACATTAACATATATATATATGCACTTAGTAAATAATAAACTAAATCTAAATCAAATTTAATACACTTTCTCGAGTTAAATTGTTTTAGTGCATTGTGTTTTACTTCCATTAATGATATATTGAGCAAGAGTACTGGTAACCTATCATAGAAATGATTGAAAATAACTGAAATTGGATGTAATTTGACGTTATAAATGTAACAGTGCGTCTGCCCAACCTGTTCTTCAAATGGCGGGGACAGCAGTGAAAGGAATGGAAATGATTATGCCGCACGATGTGCACGGGAGCGCGGTGAGAACAACGGTGACATCAACGGATACTTGGTTAAGGCGTTACCACTCGGCCTGTCGCCGATAGGGATCTCACAGACACCCATGCAGTGCTCCATGCAGTCTCCACCAGGAGATCCTATATGCACCGAACCGTAGAAAACAATTAAATGGCGAATCGCGCACTGCACTTTTCGTTTCTATCGACCAGTCATTGCGTATCGAGTCATGGCTATTCCGTTGATTGCGAAGAGAGACCGGCAACCCACTAAGACCTGTAATTCCGCGAGATTTTCTCGTGATATTTTGCTCCCTCGATTTGCAGAGCACTGAGATGCAACCAAGCTGGAGATCTAGCTCCAGCTCTGTTAAAGCCAGTTTCATATCGATAATATCGATGCGCCAATATTTATGACTTTAAAAGCAAGGGAATTTTCGCAGCAATTTACGTAAGCACGCACAAGATTGTAAGAATAAAAGTTCGCAAAATTCACTTATTTGTTTTTTTCTTTCTTGAAGGTTGATTGCAATTAGTTCGTGAATATTTCAGATTACTTTATACTGAAAATAAAAAGCGTACCCTTCATTTATTTACGTTTGTTGGAGCAATTGTCAGAAAATCGTTTATTGTTCGCTGAGATCGAGTACGAAGTTAAACGACGGGTTTAAAACGGGTTTTAAAAAGCCGCTGAAATAGGAAGTGTAGTTACAAGACAACGTTTGCGGTTTCCCGAGCTAGATCGACTTCTAGCGATCGTACTTAACGGAAGATGTATGGTGACATCTCTCTACTTCGGTCGAAGACTACCTGTACAATGAAATAACGGTCAGCTTTCCAACCGGAACCAATTTTGTTGAATGACCCTTTGTCGCCGACTTGTCTTTCAACGTTTAGAATGAGTCGGCGAATGAACGAAAAAGACGTAACCTTTGGTAAAAACCAAAGACAAATTGTTGGTGCGGAAACACGGAGAGTGACAAGCTTTATAAACGAATTAAGCCTTACAGAAGTTAGAACGGAAATCAACTGGAACGATGATCGCAAATCAATTGACATCAGTGGCCATTTTATCATTAACTTTATGATCCTCGTTAGATTTGTGTTTTAATTATCTTTTCAAGTATAAGACTTACTTTCCAAGCTAATTTATCAATCCAATTATCTTATATAACTAATTATCTGAGGCAACTTGTTTTATCAAAGAGTTGTTTTATAAATTAAAATCTTATCTTCTTTTATATAAACACTAATAGTTGGAGAAAGTAAATAACAAAATACGGAAATATTGAAACAAAAAACAGTAATAGAAAAGAAATACGAACAATCGGCGTTTTGCATACGCGGACACAATACAATTAGTTAATACAATTAGTCGAATGTGATTTTCATCATTATGTCGTCGATATCAATGTGCTATCATGGTTATGCAAAACTATGCAAAATGAAAGCGATGCAACCAGGTTATCGCGCATTCTGTTTTATCAGTTCTGAAAGTTATCCCCCAACGCACGCCCCTTCAAAGGAAACTCGATACGCGGCAGAGAAAACAAAGCCACAATAGACGGAGCCGAGACTTGAAGATGGCGGAAGTTCATGATAGCTGCTTCAAAAGCTATCGCATATCGGTGACAGACGTGAAGTCGGACGTGAGATAGAACTGATATACGTATATTCGCAATTAACGTGTGAAGGAATAGATTCTCACTTAAAAACGAGATAAAAAAGTGAAGCTTGTCGCATCATCATCAATAGCTTGACGCTATCTCTTTATAACTTATTCTAAGTAAACTAATAATGAATTCAACCCACTGAAATGCGCCACCAGTGCTTATTAAAACCATTGTTTACTGATTTAATATGTGTAAAAATAAAATGCAAATATTTCAAATTATAAAATGTAGATTTTACTTAACAGCACAATAAAATGTATTAAGGGTTTCATGGTTTAATCCGTTCTCTATCTTTACATTAAACACATTATTTTTATGTCAATTTAAGAAAAATGGCTTTAATAAGCACCAGTGCGTATCGAGCATCCAACTGAATTTATACTGTAAGTCAATTTTACTTTTGTTATACGTCGAATAGAAACCCAGAGACGTCGAGCTGTAATAATGAAACCGAGGGAGGTGTAAGGCTGATGATGAGATAACGTGGGAACTCGAATCCGCCTCTGTTATCTGGAGAACACGGCCGTCAACTGACGCGGACGGGAGAATCAAGTTATCGCTCGTCCGCCTGCGCACGACAGACGAATTCCATTAAACGCCATATCACGGCCTTGTAAAGCATGCCCCTCAAAGCGTGCGTGCAAACGCGCATGATACAAGCACGCGGTCTGCACTAAAATGTGACAACGAGATGCGGCAACGAAATCTTTTCGCTTCATTTACCAAGCGTTATTTTAAATTGTAGCGAAAAAAAAAAACAAAAGGAAGGAAATCTGTCAAAACTTACAAAATATAAATTAACCACATATTTTATATCGATGATTTATAAATATGTTTCTATCTTTTATATCTTCTCATAGAGCTCTGAGAAAATTAACAATTTTTGTCTTTTGCTGTTCTTCTGTAAGGTTGATATATGAAGTACTTGAGTAAAAAGTTATTAAAGACCAATATTCGACGATTTTTAGTAATTAATATCTTGTTAATTATTGCGAAAATTGCAAAATAGTAAAGAACTTTTCGATTTAGTTTAGTCCGCTCTACCTGCGCACGAAATATTTGGTGGAAATTATGAGGCACCCTGTATATATTTAAGAAACATCTCATTGTACATAAAAAAGCTCGCACTGAAAAACTAATTGATATTCGTTTGCGTATATTTTCGATGATTTTTTAAAACGAAAACAAATGTAGAAAAAAGTAAGGAATTAATTAAATTTCATAATAAAAATTTCATTATAAAAATATACATTTACTGATAATAGCAATTCAATATTTAATTTTAGTCTTTTTTTAAATCTCGAGTTAAACGTTGAAGTTTTTTTTTGTATAATATCGGAAAATACAGTCCCTTTCCCTAGAACGAAACAGCATCATTTTTTGAAGTTCATATATCCGAAACGCGATGCGAATATCATTGTCTCCTCCGGCAATAATAAATCGCGTCGGTATCGAACGACGTGAAAGCAACTTGCGTTGAAATCGGTGCCCGAGGTTTCTCTGACAAAAAGTGAAAACGCGAATAGGAGTCGACAACCTCGACGCGAAAATATAAAGCAAGGAGCGGCAAAGTCGAACAGGCTGTCGACCGATTGATCTCGTCAATAAATGACAGCAACTCTTGGTGGCTCTCAGATCGACGATGAAGAGACGCATCCGCGAGATATCATTCATGCGTGTCAACATTGCGCGACGATAAGGACTATAATCTGTTATCAACTCCGTTTCTACGAGAATTTATATTTTAAACACTCGCATTAAGTCTGTTTATTCATTCTATTTCTAATTAAAACTTCCATATCAAGATACAGGATTAAAGATATTTATTTTTTTACATTTTCATAAACAAGAATAAGTCATCTTCTTCTCCCTCTTTCTTCCTTTCTCTTATTGGTAATTCTTAATATGTTAAAGAAGATATAATTATATTATAAAAAATTGCCATTAAGATTACAAATCGATAAATAATAACACGTTCTGCGAATATAAATTTTTAATATAAAAAGAATAGAATCTCTCTTAAGTAGTGTAATACTTTTAAATTTTTATTGAAAAAAAAAAATAAAATTTAGTACCAGTACCAGTTATATTATTAAAAATTTGTACTGCAATTGCTTTTGCGTAATAATAGAACATTTCTATCAATTTAATAGAAATTATCATATATAGCATAATGCAACAAATTATGTATCAAATTAACAGTATAGTTTTTTAAGTAGCTCTCTCGAGGCATTAGAAATGCGGGATTATGACGCGATCTCTCGCGCTATCGACACGATCACATCCATGATGAGAATGCTGTACAAGTGTCGGCAACCTCATCATAAAACGAGGTGTCATTTCGAGTTCTCGTCTTCGTCATCCGGCCGAGAACCGGTTCTGGCCGGCTGTCCGCTTGAGGTTCATTGATTCCCGATGATCCCGCGAAGCGACTTCCTGTCTACCAGTGAAAAAAGATGACCCTATCGCGCTTTTGTTTTGGTCTTTTATCAATCTTTTAATACCGTCTCACTAGCTAACGGCCCTCTCTGCGCGTGAAAGAGTAACCACATTCATGATTTACGCTCAATCAAATCAGCTCTTTGTGCTAATTGGAGTTGATCGTTAGAGGAAATTCTACGCGGGAAGTTATCTGCGCGATTGGAAACGGACAGCACTCATCACTGAACATTCACCACGCCTAAACCCGTCACTACGGCCTGGAAACCAGTCGACCTGACACGTTTTGCACCGAGAGAACAAAAACCAGATTGCAAACTGACGTCGTCCATTGAATCGGGTATCTAGAGTAAGATACGTATGATGATTTAGTCCCAGAGCAGGACTATCAGATATTTATTAATATTATGTATATTACGTGTTCATATAATATACATAATTCATATACAGGTATATCTGCACGTAAAAATGTAAATATATAATCTTTTTAAAGTAAGAAACTGTTCCAAGATTTTTTTCGCCATGAATTTGAGTCTATTCTTCTTCACTTAAAATTTATTTCTTTACTTTATTATAATTGATTATTTAATGGATCTCTAAATTTTATCTACATTTTACACAAGAAAAAATCTAATAGCGATTAGACGCATTGGTGCCTATTAAAGCTATGTAAAAGTGAAATGCAAATATTTTGAATGATAAAATTTTATGTAACAGCATAATAAGGTGTATTGAGTGATTTTACAGTTTAACCGATTTCTATATTTATAATCAACATACATCTTCGCGTCAATTTGTGTACAATGGCTTTAATACACTGAGTCCAACCAATTCGTTATATAAATGTGGGTGTTTTTTTAGCACAAATTTACTTATTAACACTGTAATATTTACATAAATTTCTTTTTAATCTATTTCTCTTTGTCAATGTTAAGATTTTTTAAATCCTAATTACATTTACATTCACAGTTCAGCGATTCAGCGATTCATTAAGCACTGCTAATAAAACAATCTTTTATCGATTACATACTAGTTAATAACTCGTATCAGGTACCAGCTGGTACACTTATGTTAGCTAGACATTCATAATCCACCGCGACCGGAAATTCTGTGTCAAGGTAAAAAGTGTATCGCGTAAAAAGAGATCGACAACATTGACAGGAATCTCGATTAATGTCTCAACCGAATGAAATGTTTACGTCCAATTATACCGCTGTAAGAAGCAAATTCCTCGGGAATACGCGTAACAATAAAAAAATAATTGCGGGGCAAATGTTCATAAATAAACGTTCATAAATAAACGTTTCTCTGCGTTGTGTATTCGCTCACAAAGAAAATATCAAGACTACCGAATCAAGTACGTTTAATATTTCACGCTTGACACTGAGCGGCGGGTTTCAGCATCAGAGAGGAGTTCCCGTCTGTAAACGAGAAACTTTTGAAATTGAAACGAAGTGGATACGTTCAGTTCAATTACATATGTGGGTCACGTTTATAGAGAGGTCAGCCATCCAAACGGAGGTAAACTTTCGCAATAGCCCTTAGGTATCTCATACATACGAAGAAGCAATTATCCCCAATAGTTTCTAAATAGAATACAAAGATAACAGAACAAAGAATGTCTGTTGTCTATTTATAATAGTATTATCGTAATCATATTAATAATAAAATGAAATGAAAAACTTCATTCTTATAATTAACGCGTTTCATTACATTGTCTATCATATTCAATATTTATGTGGGTATGCAGAGCAAAATTAATTAAATTAACATGGATGAAATAATAACAATATTACAATTAATTTACAATTCCAATTTTCATTGATTGCTATAACATATATGTTATACGCGAGTAATTTATGTATGTATTATCCACAAATACACTTTTAATATTATAAGAACATTAATTATTGATACATCAATATTTTCATTGAGATAAGAATTAATATCTGAAGTAGCAGTATATCGCATAATAAAAAATGTATAATATTATAACGTAAATAAATTTTGTATGTGATCATCTTTTACATATATTTATCACTAATTTTGCAATGTATAGTGATAAATTTTGCATTAAGTGCTACAGCTATCAACTCTTCAGTCAATTCAAATTACCTGATAATATAATTGTAATTCAAAATAATGTAACTCAAATTTAAATGCCATCAATTCCTCTTAACTGTAATACTGCATCAATAAAGATCAATCGATAGAAATAATCAATAAAGTTAACAGCGTTAGAAACGCGTATATTTAACGCAACCGTACAGCCTAAGCCGTAGTAGTAATGACAATGAGATTTTGTAAAAAAAAAAGAAACATACGGATGCACGTGGAAACAACGTGATTCCAAAAGGGGTTGCTCAGTGTCGTTCGACCACGTAATGAAATTCGGCAAAGTGACCACGCGTCGCGACGCGCCCATAAATGGCGCGGGCGGTGGTCCGCGACTGTATAACCAACCCCACCACGGTGTAATGGTCGAGACCAACGGGGCTTTTCCAAAAATAGAATGACGACGACGAGAGACGTCCCGACGTCTTCGTCGTCGTCATCGTCGTCGTCGTCGTCGTTGATAGGAAAGGAGCAACGGTGTTCCCGACGTCGCGATGTTCGTTCGCGGTGCAGGACGCATTTCGACATGCCACGTTTCGTGCAGTAATAGATTTGAATGCAACAATTGTGCAGTGATACAATTGTTTTTTTTTGTTTCTGCAAGAGGTTGATTCGATTACTTAAAACCTTTATTTAAA
This sequence comes from Acromyrmex echinatior, assembly GCF_024713525.1. Lineage (NCBI taxonomy): Eukaryota > Metazoa > Arthropoda > Insecta > Hymenoptera > Formicidae > Acromyrmex > Acromyrmex echinatior. The sequence continues at coordinate 8,696,305 of NC_141854.1, forward strand.
TTCGCGAAGTGCTGAAACAAAAGTGCGTTCACTATTATCAAATTTGTCTGTTCAAAATTTATTAATATTGTTAATAATTAATTTGCATCATTAAATAATATGATTGAATAATATAATTAATATAGTTAAACATGTAATGTTGTTATACATTGAATGAGAAAAGGTATAATTTTAGTATATTTCCTGAAATATTTGTAATATCTCTTCTAAAGATAATTTAGAAAGAATAAAATTTGAAAAAAAAAAAACAGAAAAATGTGGCAGAAATTAATAAACTTTTTATTTTCTATTTACAATAACACACTTTTTCACTTCTTATTTTTTATGATTACTTTAAACTTCTCGTATATTTAGTTTTCTAAGAAGAATCAGTTTTTTTCATTTCAATTTTATCTTTACAATAACAATAATAATAAAGTATATTTATTATGTTATATATATCTATTATTTTATTAAAGTGTTAAATGTTTTAATTAATATATTTTCTGCTTAATAAGATATATTTTTTTGCATTAATAGTACCACGTTCTTCTTTCTGTTCTTCTTCTGTTTCAAGGATCCATTTGAATTAATTTCCGTTCCTACTGTGCGAGTATCGCGATTCATAGCTTCAAGTACACACGCGAAAATCAATTTGCGAGCTAATTTATTAGCACACCCACGAAAGTTCACACTGCGGTAGACATCAAAGGTATTTGCGCCTACACACGCCGAGTCGATCGCACTTTTGCAAAAATCACCGCGAGTTAACGCTAATGCACGTGGCGGGATCGGAGGCAAGACTATTTATAATTCAGACACATCGTCCGAGCACACGCAGCAGTACCAGAAATAACAAATTCGAAGTCGTAGGTCACGCGAATAAGACAAATAAGGAGATGACACCTATTCTGATAACTGCTGACCGATATATTCGATTTTAATATGCTCATACAAAATAAATATTTAACTAATTTTATATATATATAATTAGTTAAATATAAGGAAAGTAAAACGATGCATATATAAAAATTTATAATTAATTTCAAAATATTCAATAATTAGTAATGACAACAGCGACAAAATTTACATATGCTATAATATCAATCAGATCTTTGAAAAAAATAGATTGTCTCCTAAAAAAGCTTCTAGAAAATTATTCTATTCTCAAGTATGTCTCCGAACACGTAAAGATTTTACTTGAAACATTTAGTAAAAAAAAACATACATCATTATAATCATATATTATCTTTAACATCTTTTCGAGAGTTTACTGTAAGTTTGCTGTAAAATGAGAAATAAACTATTTCTTAAGAAGATTTTTTTAAAGCTTCCCTATAACGAGACAAAGCAGTATCTTCCATTTTTTGTAATTTGTGGACAAATAGAGTTTATATCAAATAAAACATTCTAATGTAATTTTTAACATAATTTGAACTTAGCTTTCAAAAATCGAGCGTAATTTTTTGATTAATCCAATTTCCTATCGACTGATCAAAGCAACGCTACAAGGAGAGAGCTCGAGCATAATTGATTCGTGTGGGAGGAGACAGCACTGTTTTCGCTAGCACTGAAAAAATATAGCACCGGAAGAGGTTGGGCGGTTAAGAAAGTTCCTGCTGTCTGTCCGGTCGCACATAGGGCAATTGTGATGTCGACCAATTAAACCACGACCCACGCCTAATTTTTCTTTTCGCGCTGGTCCAGCCTCTTCCGCATCGATAACATCTTCGTCATCCCATCCCCGAATCATTCAGCACTTCGCCGCTGTTGCGTGTATTTTAATACTTCATTGCATGTAATAGACGTACACTATTAAATTCATAACAACAAATTATATTCAATTTGAGTTATTTTTCATTATTTCTACAGATCGCCACTGCTCTTGCTCAATATGTCAATATTGTTAATTTAACTGAAACAATAGAGTCAAATAATTTAACACAAGAAAATGTATTAAATTTAACCCAAATTTAGTTCATTATTTATTAATGCATACATTAATGTGGATATTGGTATATTTTACGGTGAAACTAACAACAGAAATTGATTGATTTGCATTTTGACACATATGGAAGTTAAAAATAACAAAATGTTACAGTTCAAGAGAGAGTGGGCAGCCATTGAACTTTTGATATTTAACAGTGCATATACGTGTTGCGAAAGCATCAGAAAGCATCACAAAAAATTCAAATAACATCATTTGACACGTGGAGTATCGGCTGAAATTTTATAGTACCCAGAATCCATCCATCCCAACACGCCTCGTGTCGCTTGAGTCACACTTGTATGAGATAAAAAAAAAGCATATGCGCACATACATCAAACCAGATGTATTTCGAAGATCAATCATAGCCTGTACGTCAATCATAGTCTCAACACAGACAATTTATACCCGTAAAATGTTTGCTTTATTTTCGTTTAAAACCTGGATCAACTAAACTTTTTTCTGAAAATACGAACAGAATGTCCAAGAAAGCTCATCCTTAAGAATAAATTCGCCGTTCAATTTAGATTCAATTTTTCTTTGTTCACTCTTTCTTTAATTATTTTATCTATTTCGAGCGACAATGTACAGGTTCACGATAAATATTATTTCAATCGCGTAAGAATAATTCCATAGAAAATCTTGCTGCTCTGTGTATGTTTAGAGTTCTCTTGTACGACGTATCTTCCGTGATCGACAATCGTCTTGGTCGTTCGTATAATTACATCAACATTATCTATTAGCTACGATTGTTAAGTCTATGACAATGACCCTTCTTTTCCAATCATACAACTCGTCTAGCGTAGCTGACGGAATATCGAATACTGATAGAAATACCGCAAGAACCGTGACTTGTTATACTGTACTATTTCTACTGTTTAAATACGGAAACGTTAACGATAACGTAGATGAAAGGAGGGCAGTGCACCGTATATCTTTTTTTATATCTAATAATTGGGCAAGAATATTTAATTTGAATCTTTCATCGCTTCTCTATCTCAAAAGTATTTATAGAAAAATAATAGTTTCTTGTAAAGCCATGCAATTATCTCATTAGTAGTATCAGCAATATATAAATTAAAAAACTTCTGATAGTATACACTCTATTAAAGTTAACGTTATTCTTTATATTCTTAATTTCGCGCAGAGGCCGATATTAAAAACGCACTCTGACACAGTATTAAACAGCCGTTATATAAAACATAAAAAACGTTTAAGAGCCGCTATTTTTTTGCTCCATTCTTACATCGCGAAACCAGTTTCTTTTATCAAAGATGCAGACTTACCACATGGCTTGAACGGACACTGGCTTGAAGATGTGTTGACGGCCACAAACGCTGACCTTGAAACCCCTGAAAGATAAAATCCGGAAGTGAGACCGCGATGACCTTTAGGAACCATGTTGAATAAGATACGTAATACTTTTTTACTAAAAGACTACTTAACCAATGAGAGAAAATTATTACTGTTTTAAGATGCTTTTACTGTGTAAATTATTTAATTCGTAAAGAATGTAGAACGTAAAGTAGTCTGGAATACTAGAATCATATTAGAGCTTTAATATTTATGTTTTCAGGTAACAATAAACATAATTCAAAGGATTTTAAAATAGTAGACACAGTTATATATATGTTTTTAGCAAAATAATATCTTACATAATTCCTATTGTGTAAATTTATTAGAGCACAATTAATAAAAACGTTCTTACATTTTTATCACGGAAAAAATTCAAATTTTAATTTAAAAAACACGCATTCCTAGATTTAATTGTTTGATTTGCTTTTTCATCTCTAAAAATCTGTAAAAATTTGTTATAATGTATACTTGTTATCTTAAATAAATATAATTTTGTTATGTTATGTATTATTAAATGTATTATTTTTTTTTCTTATTTTTTCTTACTTTTCGAAATTATACATGCTGCATGAATTGTCTGCATAGACTGGCTACAGTCGTAAGTATATAAATTATGAAATAATTTTTGATTACATTATCATTGCAACAAACGGTTATTTTCATAAACCATTTACATTTAAATGTTAAATCGTTTCGTATGTAAACGGTTATCTTCTCGTAACCCCTATTTAAATGCTAAATTATTAATAGCACAAAGAACGAGCATCATATGCATTTTAACTGGAATTGTTCTACAAAGACACTTCATTATACAAAGTTGCAGAGCTTTTTGAGGTCACTTCTATATTAATTCCAATTTTATTTTTATTAACTTTTCAGAGAATTAATATTCCGTTCGTGACACCGCGAAATGGTTTGATTCGACGTTACATAAGTAATATTGATTCAACGGAATGGACGATCAAACTGACGATTTTGCTATTTCAAGCGGACGATTGTCGTTACGCTAGCGAGCAAAGCGACGATGCTTCAAAACTGCAACGGTAATGCAATTCTCGCTATTACGACACGAGAAGGGGCGCGCATTCACCGCACTGCCATTAATTATGCATTATGTAAAGGAGATCGCGGGTATCGCGAATCGCGAATCGCTGCCGTAATACGCGCCGGCTAGATTTCCGGGAAATCCTTACTGATTCTACGATCGTCTTTTCCAGAAAGGAACGGTACTCACGTCAAACTTCGTTTCACATACGCTGCACGGCCGTGCTATTCGAAGCATATCGCTTTCCCTCATTCGCAAATATTAGAAGCAAGATCAGATTTAATAACGCGCTTTGGCTAACGTCGCTTTGGTACATCAATGATTTTGTTTTATTTGCAGGCGGTAAAAAGTTAATGGACTTTCAGAAAATTTGAACAAGATAAGAAGCTTATTTTACATCTATTTTCGATTGCATACATGTTTAAATTGGTGTCAAATTATATAATTTCAGTTATTTTTGATCATTTCTATAAGTCGCTACTGCTTCTATTTAATATATCGCTAATTTAACTGAAACAATGGAGAGTTAAACAACTTAACTCAAGAAAATGTATTATATTTAATTCAATTTAGTTTATTATTTACTAAGTGCATACCTTAATATGGACATTGTTTATATGGACTTTGAAACTAATCATAAAAATGGATTGATTTACATTTTGATATACATAGAGGTTAAAAATAATTAAGTTATTTAACTCAGAGTGATATACTTTTGGTATCTATTGACGTACTATTCCTTGATATCTAATAGTGTTAACAAAAACTACAACAATGTTGAAATGAAATTAATTCACAAAAGTTTATCCTGTAATTTTCTTTTGTAGCGTTTTGTATTTGTTACTCTCAACCCAATAAATCAATCAATATTACTTTCTCAGACAAATATTGCTCGTAAAATTTATGACAACTACGATAGGGACAGTTAGGCGTACATAAAGCTGCGCAATAAAGCGATATCGAAATTTGCACCTTACGCAATCAAGATATTCGCGGCAGGTTGCAGTTACGTGAACAAACAAACGAAGAAAAAAAAACAAGATGTCGAGCATCGCCGCGAGCGATTTACCAAACGCAATCGCGAACAGTTACGCAAAAGTGCCTCGTGGGTAGGAATTTGGGTGTGTTGCATGTAACAACGTTGAGGATTATTCGCGTAGTGATCTCTTACTCTCGTAAAGAAGTACAAAAAAAGTACGGACGGAAAAAAATGCAATTTTCAGTCCTCCGCCCCCTCCGACGCGAAATTACTCGTCTCGCACCGTTATCATCCAGATCGTAAAACGGACGCTCTCCTTCTTCTGCTTTCAGATCGTAATTCGCCTCTCTCGCCGATTACAGTTACTCTACGCACATTCTGCGAACGAATTTTATAGCTGGTCCTTCGTGCTTCTTCGAGATACGCGAATAGACGTTCAGAAATTCTCGATTTTCGAATCGCCCAATGCAGTTAAACGGAGTAGAGTTTCTTTGAAAATTGATTACATTCTTAGATATATTCCATACTCTCTAAGTTCTTTGGAATGGAATTCTCATTCTAAAGAATGAAAATTGAGTCGGTCTTGAAAGAGTGACTCAATCTTCAATCTTTAACAGTAAGATCTCATTTTTCGGTTAGACAACAATTAACAATCAATTCATTCTAAAAGTTTTAGAGAGTACATACACGCAACGGTCCATCGTATCCTAAGTTTTGTAATGTTTTAATAATAATATCACAATTCAGAATTCTTACATTATAACTACAAAAAAAATTACTTGGATATTTATATGATGATGAATTATATGAAGAAAAAAAAATAATAAAGCAATCATTGTAATTTCTTCGAAGAATAAACTTGATGTTTTGTACAATATTTTATTAAGTTTTAATATAAAAAATTATTTTGAGGACAATTTGAAAAAATGTTTAATTATCTACGTATGTCATCAAATAAAAATAGAATATTCAAAATAAAATGCTCAAATACACATTTATTATGGTATCAAAACTCTAAAATAAAAGTGAAGCTTTGAAAATTGTTAAAAGAGTATTGTACGTTTCATAATGTTTAAGTAGTAATAAACTAAATAAAACGCTGCAATTTATAAACTCCCCCAAAGATTTAAAACCTAATCTATGTGTTCTTTGCTTCCTATTTTTTGTTTTTTATCTCATTTTTTATTTCTTTTTCCTTCTTTGCGACCGTTTTATCGACAATCGTGTTTCTTTTTACATGTTCTTATCTCTTTCAAAGTTTGTCAATTCTTTTATCTCAGGCAACAGAAAAGTGTAAAACGCAAGAAACAGGAAACAAAGAGCACATTGTAGATTAGGCTTAAAGATTTTACACACTACGCGATCTAAAAAGTAAATCTTTTCATAATTACAATTTAAGAATTCTGTGTGAGTTATGACATTTATTACTTAAACATTACGAAACGTACAACAATTCTTTAACAATTTTCAAAACTTCATTTGTATTTCAATATATTAATGACAAATGAAGCTACCCACAAATTGAAGATTAGCAAATAAAATTGAAGAAGAAACAGCCTTTCTTATATTCGAAGCAAGAGTACGTAAATTTATAGAAAACAATGTTCAACGATTAAACAACCAACCTAATTGATGCATAGCCTCACATTAATTAGAATTAGCGCTACTCTGGCTCTATCGTAATGCCAATGTAAATTAAGCTTGCAAATATTTGTGTTATAGAGAATAAAGCTCAATCTTTCGTAACACTCGTTAGTTCATTTAATTTATCCAGCGCACATAATCAGTCAGTTGCACTTTACATGTGTATCAATAAGACACGTCGATATCATAAGACCGATGAAGTATAACCGTCACGGCATTGAACGTGTCAACTAAATTCTCTGGCTACATTGCGTGTGAAGTAACATAGTTAAGACTATATGTAATCTATCCGGAAAGAGACGGTAAGAAAGACTGAGCAAGCCAAACTGTTGCTGCAACCGACAGTGTTTCAACCGATCGAGAAAGCGAATGACGTATTGCAACTCTAACGCGCGAAGGGACTCTAACTCTCTCGCGAGTTCGCGACAACCGCATCAAAATGAAAGAGAAAAAGAGAGAAAGGAATGGAGCAAGAGAAGAGGAAGATGAAGAAGAGAGAGACGGTCGTCCGCGCCCTGAGGGTCATCGACATCGTAGGAACGCGAACTGACCGGCGTTCGTGCTCATTTTCTTTTCTCAGTCCTTTTCTTTCTCCTTTTTCCTTCGCCACGCATCGAGTTGTCCATCCATCCCACTATCCCTTTATCGCTAATTTCGCGAGAATTGCTCACCCGACCGGACACGAACTTCGCGCGCGTCGCCCAGTCAATGTGCTCTCGCGTGAATAAGCTCCTTGCCCATAGCTATGGAAAATGACGAAGTGCTTTCTAATCGCGCGAAAAGCCACGTGTCAATATCGTTCAGACGCGATCGCAATCCTTTTGTTGGTGCAACACCGCCATTGAAAGTTCTGTGGCTGTTAACTCACTTAATGTGCCAATGTATCGGATATATTACGCGTATATTTCATTTTATATCATTTTAGAAACTATATTTCATTTTATATCCTTTTAGAGTCTAAACTGCATGATCGGAGAAAGTATCGATAGATACAAATAATGAATTAAATGAAAAAAAAAAGGAATAAAAACAATCATTATTGTAATCTCTTCGCAGATTAATGACTTGACATCTTATTCAACGCTTTGCTGAGTCTCATAAAAAATTATTTTAAGAGCAATTTTTCCTAAACTCTTCTAATTATCCAAATAAGATATAATTATTAAATCAAAATAAAACATTTATTATAATAAATTGTTATATAATTGATTAAAACTCAAGCAAATAACATCAAATGTGAGTAAGTCTAATCATTGAAACTATATCTTAAAGAATGACGCCTAAAACGCCTAAATTTAAGTAAATATAAATTTAGAAAAAATTGCTCTCAAAATAATTTTCTTTTTAAAGAAGACCCCTAAACATCAAAGTTGTATATAAGAATGAAATTGTCTATATATTAGCAATGAGATATATTGCAATGATTATTTTTCTGTTTCCAACTAATGTGAGAGTAACTTTAATTAATGCTTTCAGACACCGTATCATCTTTTGCAACGTTTGTTTTCCATCAGCATGTAATCCACACTACGTGCTGCATTGCGGTAGACCATACCATAGACCAACCATGCTGAACCTTACGGTTGACTTCGCGTCTCGATTTCGCAAGTTATGTCACGACCTTCCGTCGTAACCTTGGTACTCACCTGTCAAGTACCTTGCTTGAACACGCGTGCCTTACGGTAACGCGCTCCATTTCCCTACACCCGAGAGAACGGTGGCGACCTTCGCATTTATCTTCGTGGAGGCGGTGTTACACATATAATATAAACGCCGAAATGAGAACAAGCTATTAACAATGCAATCTGGCAAATCTACGATTTCACAAAAAAGTATACAAATGTTTCCTCTTTGCACACAAATTCATATTTCTCCATTCTCAGCTATATCTGTACATATTTATTTGTACATATTTGTACATAAGAATCATACGTAAAAATCTATAAATTGTATTCCGATGCGCACGTTTTATTTATGCTAAAAGAAGACTCACTGAATCAACCTATGATAAATAAAACGTGACATTAATGCGATCGGATTGTATTAAAATTGATGACAACGGAGCATTCTGATGTAAAGAATGATAGTGTAAGTTAAACTTATTGTTAGCTCCTTTGAATAAAAACTACACATCAGAAAAAAAAACCGGAGAAAGGAAGAGAAAGCACATGGACATCAGCATTGTCTACGTGAATTACATTGTCTATGTTGGTTACGGATAAACAGACTGTGTATAAAGTCTATACTTAGGCTATCTACGCGTAGACACCCACTGATATTCTCCTTTCATTTCACGGCGCGTACGTACGCACGCCGTTGTGCCGCCACGTTAATTATCGGTACAACATTCAATCCGCAGGCGAGCCGTGGCAATGAGTCACTTTAAAGTAGAGGGAATTAGACAAGTTGGCACAGCCGTTAGAAAGTGGCCGCGTGCTAGTGCCGCTCTGAAAATATTTGTTGATCGGTCAGGTTGCCGGATGTAAAGCAGCGCAACGTCAGCAGTACGTTAAATCATCAGAGATTTCAATCAAACGAAATTTATCCCTATAGAGTTATAGAATGTCTCGGATTTACCTCATATCGGATTTACATATCGCTTTTCTATCATATGGATTTTTCGATTAATTTAATTCGTGCCAAAACAAGCTAAATTTTATTTCAAATTATTATAATAAATATGTATTTAGAGAAATTTTATAAAAAGTATAATTATAAGTGTATTTGATAAAAAATTAAAAGCTTTGGCAAAATAGAAACGTAATGTAAATAAAAAGTTAAATTTTATTTTCCATGTAAATTTTCATGTAATCTTTACGTTGAAAAAAAGTTTCATCCATATAACATATAAATTTAGGCTGATATTTATCTGCTTTAATATTTAATAATTAATAATTTTATATTCAAGATCATAATATGATTATTATAATATGATTTCAAGACGTTTTACAGTCAATCTTAAGATACATATCAAAGAAAGACAATTAAATACAAAATCGGATTATGAATGCAATTTAGAGATTGGAAACTTGTTCTAATTAATAACTAATTTTCGCATATATATGAATTTTAAATGCTATTAAAGTTTGTCAAGTTGAAATTCATTAAAATTTCATCTGATATTTCTGATATAATACTCTTATACTATAACAGATTTATAGTCTACGTTTTATGTTCCCCTATAAAAAAGTAGCAAGTTGAAGGTAGAGAAAGCGAACGTTTCAAGTGTCTATCAATATTTTTTTCAACTCAAGGAAATAAAAACATAATCTCTTCCTCATCTCATTAATTACACTGCAATAGAAAATATATTAAGATGTACACGGTACGATTTATGATGAGGTCCGTAATTAAGCTGTTATTTAACTGTCCGCAACTTTGAGAAAAAAAGAAGACATCTGATGCCAGGGTCTTACCATACGGTATACATTACATTCTATTGCGCTTGCAGATGTGCACATTCGCACACTAATCATGACGTAACCGATGACGATGTTTGTGCGATGCTTAATTAATGTTCGTAGACATTTGACCTTGTCTTAATATGATTACTCTTTCGCTTATGCTCATTTTTATCTTTCAGTCTAAATTAATGTATCAAATAATAAATACATTTCACTGACGTATTTTATTAACATGCAAATATTATAATCGGAACCTAATGATCTTAATAAAACGACATTTTGTACAATCATGTACTCTTGAGTAAATTAAAAAAAAAAACATCTTAGCCTGTTCCTAAAAGTCTAACCGATTGCTTAATAATCAGCGAATGTTCATAGTTAACGAGTAACGTTATGTAACAGATCATAAATAAGAAAAAGTAGTAAAGTCCACGCGAGTCTGTAATCGCTGAAACGTGCTAATCCGTAGTGCCGCGGGAATATTGCAAAACCGCAACGCTTCTCGCGATGAGAGCGTAGCGAGGCAAATAACAATAAGAAAGAAAAAGATGCGAACTCACCCATCGCCGTCGAGAGTGATAGCGGTGTCTGCCAAAACTCGGAGTACGAGACCAACGGTCGCCCTGGCGTGGCAATCGATACCGAGGAGACAACTCTCTTCGGCGTCCTGCCTTCCCGTGCAGGAAACGACAACGAGATATCGCGTCCTTCCTGGATGCACCGACTCCAGTTTCACGGCCTGAAAGAAAGACATGAAGAAATCTCCGATTACTCATGGCACAACTTTTAAAAGCTCGCAGATGGATATTTAAACACTACTTACAAATGGAGACCGATTTGTAAGCTTATCTAAGTTATTCGTCGATGTGCGTAAATTATCTCATTGTTAGATATATTAGGTGTTGGAATTAATTCGTAGCGTTTTTTAATGAAAGAATGTTATTTATTTCACATGAGCATTAAAAAATACATTAATGAAAGTACTTCCCATCACTTGTAAAACGCTACGAATTAATTCCAACACCTAATACATATTTGATAATATTTAATTGTAATATAAAAATGTAATATAATGTGACAAATGTTCCTTCGAAAGCCTAGAAATTAACATGAGAATAGGAAGGAATAATTATTTTTCATTTATCTTACTATTTAAATGTGTTTTATATCGAAAATATTTCCAAGTAGACTTATTTTATTGACTTATTTTTTGTTTCGGTAAAATTTCTCCCATATCTAAATATGACATTATTTGCGAAGAGAAATATATCTACTGAATGTCAGAATATGCATTAATTTTAGGACATGAAAAAATTATTGTTAAGTATGCAAAAGAAGTATAGATCTTCTAAAAACATAATTCTTAGAAATACAAGAAATTATATAGCATCATAGTACTCAATTGTAACACCGTTTACTGATTTCTGTATAATATTACAAATACTGTGTTCCAGGATTAACGGCATTATAGGCAAGTAATATTACATAACCAGCTCATTGGCTTCGCTTCCGTTCGACCGGCTGCTTCCGGTTTGTATATCGGTATAATATAATATTATTTGCTTTTTTTCATAAAAATAATATACATACGATAAATGTATAAACAATTATATGAGGAAATATAAGTAAATTGCCTATACAAGCCTCTGCGGTTATTAGATCGTTAAAAATATATCTTATCGTCTTATAATTATATTATTAATGCACTAACAAAAAAAACTATATTCCAAGAATAAATCAGATATAGATAAAAACCCTATACGAGCCTTCGCGGTTGTTAGAGTGCATTAATAATATATTTATAAAGCAAACAAATATAATTTGACAAACTGGAATGTACCAACCATTTTTTAATAAGTCTAACAATTCCAATTATAAATTATATCTTATCGCCATATATAAATATATTATTAACGTACTAACAACCACGAAAACTCATACAGACAATTTACCTATATCTAATTTAAATTAGATTTTTATTCATTAGTTGTTAAATCGATTTTTTAGATACTGTTTATGTAAAAATTTTGATAAAAATAATTTTTCGCTTTAATAAAACAATATGGACATCAGGATAACGAATATTTTGAAATTCTTGACATCGTACATATATTCTAATTATACGATTTAATATTAACAAGATAGTTTTGTAACTTTAAAAATAATATTAAATCGTATAATATTAAAATATATGTACGATGTCAAGAATTTAAAATATTCGTTATACTGATGTCATATGTTATGGAAATTTAATTATTATCCGTATTGTTTTATTAAAATAAAAAATTATTTTTATCAAAATTTTTGCATAAAAAGTATCCAAAAAAGAATTTAACGACTAATGAATAAAAATCTTAAAAGAAATGTTTTGTAATAAAGTTTTCATTACAACATATTATAAAATAATACTATATTAAAAACGTTAGATTAAATATGTTGAAAGTATATTGATTTCTTATTCGCAATATTTAATATTTCTATAAATATATTTATTAGTCTCGTATATAAATTAGAATTAATAAGAGAAATTAATGTACAGTATAAAGGTTAAACGGGGATTGGTTGAGCAGCAAACATACTCTTGTACTAGAAGTTCCAGGATGAAACTCCAAGAGAGAATTCCCGACAGTAACGATCAGGCAGAATGTTCACAATAATTCGCTCGCTCGATTAAACGCGAACGTATCATTCGTAGTGATCTCTACTTTGAAACGGTTAAACACGTTTCCGCAACGAATGATGCGTTCGATGCTCCCACAGGTAGACTGTTTAATTACTTTCACCGATCCATCTCTTATCTCGCATCGGTGAGAATTCAACTTAGCTACCGTGGATCGAGAGAAGAGCGGCTAAGGAAACGACACGAATTACAAGAAATCACATGCGTGAACGAATGCAAAAAGGAGCAGCAGCGATGCCCCGGTCTTGATTATCTTGGACGTAGTCCCCGATAAGCGTACCGGAGTTTGCCGATTACGGAGCACGTCCACTTTTATGAGTTGATCGCGACTCGATTGCAACTGTTACTGCAAATACAACGACTGAAGCAGGCCCTTGAGTGCAGGAGCGTCGGCCCATACATTTTCGCAGCATGTGATGTGGCAATTAACGCTTCCGCACTCCCTAGAAAGAATTCCAACCGCGATAACCGCGATAAGACCGGATTTCGTTTAGTGATTACATCGCGGGCGCGCTCGGCAAATACGCTTTTTCTCATTCAGAGGAAAACTGACACGCGTGTTAATCGCGTACCCGGTGCATTCGCGTGTAACGCATTTGCAGGCGTTAATAAATGATGAATGCAGAACCGCGCTCGGAGTTAATTAAGTTTCAAATATCAATATTCGTAACGAGAATAATTCAGTGTGTTCCTAGGGGAGATTTGGAGCAAAAAGAAGGAAATAACTGTGAGAGATATTTATCCTTTTACTCTCCTAATCAAGAATAAATGATTGTAATTACTTACAAATTCCAAGTAATTCTATTGGCATACTTTCCATATCATTATGCCTTGTACTCTGTTTTCTAATTATTCTGTGAATATCTAATGTATACCTAAATATTATAAGTATAATATTAATGACGTAAAAATTAAAATATTATTTAATTAAAGAAATTATGTATTCTTAAATGTTTTAAATAAAGCTCTTAATCAATATTATTTACTTGAAACAATATTTAATAATAATTACAAAAAATATTCTTCAAAAAATCAATCGTGATTAAGTTTTATCGATAATATACTTTTCGCCGTAGAAATAATTTCATTTTAATATATACTTAGAAATAGTATCGTATTCAATATTAGAATTATATAATAATTTAATATATTTTTAATATTTCAATCATTTTGCATTTATGATTTACGATAATATAAATGTAAAAATTGAAATGTTTTAAAACATAATTATGAATGTACTGAAGAACCTCAACGATATATTACAAATGCAAAGATAACAACTAAAGAAAAATAAGAGTGTGCGAATTTAAATAAAATATATAAAGACGACGAGAAAAATAAAAAATAAAAAAGTGTAAAAATTTTATTAAACAAAAATTTCAAAGCAAGAATTAAAAATTCCATCAGCACTACGGCTTATACTTCTTGTCTATGATTAAGAAAATTGTCGACAGTAATTCTGGTACATTGAATATTCACAATCCTAATCAACATGCATCTCTCAACACAGCTGCAGAAGATTTCTCGTTTCAATGATTATGCACAGTCTTAATCAACATGTAGCTCTCAGCAGAGCTGCAGATTTCTCATTTCTATTCGTAAGAAGGAAGTAGCCCCTTAGTGCATAGGACACGATAACTGTAGTCACGATTTGTCGCTGAACCGTTTCGCTTGTTCCGCCATCAATCATCGAGTGGAACGATTTCCCGATCGCGATTAATAACGCCATGATTACATGATCCGCTCATCCGTACGCAAGCCTGCTTCGGAAGGAGACACGCCACGAAATCGCAAAAAAGATTTCCCAGAGAATCCAAGAGAGTGAGAAAACGGCGAAAGTCTTGACTAAGAATCTAGCAGAAAGGGAAAGTCTTCAATATAAAAGTCGTCCTTTCGATAAACGCTAATTTTGAGTGATAATAATTATTAATTAGAAAATGTTTCTCGTACGCTACCCGTTATTTGCAAGACTCGAAAGCTTCACTTTCATTAATATTGTAGCCGAAATGACCAAACGCGAGCTTAGTCCTCGCAAATCACTTGATAAGAATTGCATAAGGCCACGGCCATAATTCGGCGTCGAGCTTAGCTTTAAATGCCGGCGATAGTGTAATGCAGACACTTGGATGTATCATGTGGATACTTGCATTCCCGGGCCTACAATTACACGTCGTTAACCTCAATGAATAGATAATTACCTAATCTACAGTCCTTATGAGACGTCATAAACCACGTGTTCCTTCCATAATTGTGGTAATCATCAGTGGCGACAGAATGAATAAAATTAAAACATTATTCTTGTACGGTTGAAAGTATTCGTTGCGAATTATGTTTAGAGCTGTATTTAGAACAAGAGATCTCTTGCAACGAAAATTTCTTGGTTTGTAAAACCACTTAAACTCTTGCTAGAAACTGATGCAGCAATCGATCTAAATAATTTAGTTTATCGATATATATCTCACATTTATAATTCATTTTATCCTGTAATTAAAATTTAACTAGGATACAATTTAGATCAGTTTTATTTTTACATTTGTAATTATGCAGTAAATTAAATTTACAATTTTCTAAAATAAGAAATAATGCTAGCTAAAAAATGAGAGAAATGATACGTATCGTTAAATATTTCTTTACTATATAACTGCACAATTAAAGATGGGAAAGTTTATTATTTCTTCGAGTAAAAAATCTGAAATTGATATCATCTCCTTTTCATATAAACGTACTGATTATAAACGATCACATTAAGTGCTGTTTTTAATTAGTCGTAGACTTGAAGCTGCATCGCACACAATTTCTCAATTTGCTTGCCTGGCATTTCTCTACGCACGCATTTAAGTTGGTTGTTACGACCGAATGATCAACTACACGGAGCGAGTAACGGGCTTCGTCCATCAATCACCTATAATACATTCGACGGTACAAAAAGGTCGAATATCAAACCAACCAAGTTACAATTAACACGATTTGATTCAACTCACAGTTGTTGCTATATTGAGCAATTGGAACCAGAAACTTTCAAATGTCAAATTAAAATGATACTAAATTATTTATGATTATAAGAACTGCACAAAATAAAAGATATTGATGCAAACTGTTATTTAAATAAGATATTAATTTATTATTTCTTTAATCCAACTAATCAATCAATTCGCTAATTTTAAAATAAATCATTTATATAAAATAAATCTTTTTTAATTGCAATTTAAAAAATTACTTAAATTTATCTGGAATATTATTAATAATGTAATAATATACTATCATATGTGTTATCACTAGATATTATTTTTTTAATTTTGTACAAAATATGCAGTTAATCACAAAAATAATCAGATTTACTTTTATCCATAAAGAGATCAAAAGTATGATAATATACAATTGATCCCATTTGAAAGATTTTGTGACAATTTTTTTGTGACAATAACGCAAATATATCCCTAATAAGAATTAACGATGAATTCATATCTAATATGTAAAGGAAATGTTTTATTTTCCCGGCTTATTCAAATTCTCAGTTAAGACGTGCATCTCGCAAAGATCTTCGTCCAAAGCGAAAGTATTCTAAATTAGTGGATAGCTCATGGAATGACATGAAATTAAACGACATAATATCAAAATCTTGATGGCAATATAACACGCGATCACATAGCGAATCATTAGGATCCTCGCCGTTGACAATTACCCGCTGTATTGACACGCTTATATTATACTCTTTTCATCACCTAAAAAGAAAATTAAAATGCTCAAGCATCAGAAAATTAGAGTAAGTCACTTCTCAGCATACGATGTTATTCGCATTTCTTCCAACATTTTCAATCGCGGTGAATATCGAGTTGCTCTTTTTATTTATAAATCTTTTGGATTTTTTCAAGATCTTCATCAATACAGAATTTAATTCGATATTATTTTATCCTACAGTTGTTAACTTCAACATTTAAAAAATTCATTAATTAAAAGAGAGCGTTAAAATAATTTGAGAAAGTTAAAATAGAATTTTCCTGAGATTAAACTAAAGAATAAGGTCTTCTATAATTAACTTGCAGTTTCGAGAATCTTAGTTCGCTGAAGTTTCTTCAATCCTTATGCCATTAAAATTAGAATTCGACGCTGCATAATTCCCGCAGAGGCAAAATTGAGATAAAAGGGAAAATGATATATGTGGTATGCTCTGCATAAGCATAGCGTACCAGAAGATATATCGAACACGTGTCAGCGTATACGATCCGAGATTGCGAGAGACTCTCCAATGTATGCCATTAGACTTAGAAATCGTGTCTCAATTCATCGAATCGCGATGGAAAGGACGAGACTAAAAAGCGAATAACAATCAAATTTTTATTATCCAACTATGTTGCAATAATCTCGCTTCGTACAGATTTAAAATACGATATCTAATGATATCTAATGAATATTTGAGTTTGAAAAGCATCATATAAAAAATATAATAGGATAAAGCGCAATTTTTTCGTCCATTTCTCACGATAATGTTTATGAATAGCACATATCGAATATTTAAAAGTCATGTTTATTCTTAAGAAACTATCATGATTGTATAATGTAATTGTAAGCACATCATTGCAAAGATATTGTTTCCCGTTGTGAATTTTTGTGAATTTTTATATTGCATTGCATTTGAAACTAATCCCACCCTATCTTATAAATTACAAAATAGAATTTTTAATGTTAGGTGTTAATCACATCCACATGAACATTAAATTGATATCGCTAAAGTAAAATTCACTACAAGTAAAAGTAAGTCAGTTGATATTTTTAGTAAATAATCTTTATGAATTAAAATCACAAAAAAAATCGTTATATAAATTAAAATATATTAAAAATTACATATAGTTTTTCTGCACGCATTACATGTTTCAATCGCTATCTTCGAAGATTAATAACTACTGATTTAATAATAATATTCATTTTTAAAAACTAATACCCATATCATTTATACTCAATTATACATTTAAACAAATAATTTAAAATCAAGGATTATTACAAATCAAGACAGTTGAGAATCACTGATCTTCCTAACTAAAGGAACAAGATTATATTTCGATATCATACGTGTGATTTTATTTAGGTCACATGGCGCCAAAATTACAACCCATCGTAACTGCGTGCTTTATCTCGAGGGGCCAGATCCACCCTTTCAAACTTTCAAAAGTTTCTCGCTACAACGACGAGATAATCGTTATCGAAAGTTAAAAAGGATCCTAAAGGAGGATTATACGAGAGGAAGAGTCTGATACGTCCGAAGCATAACTCGTAGTTAAGAGGACGATAACATCAGCCAGACGGTCATTTCTCCTGCTGCTCTCAGTCTATGCAGTGCACCGAAGAAAGATACAAGCTGCGAAAGAACACACCTACGAATATATTTCCGGACGTTTTTCGCAGGAGCGACCTTGAAAAAGGAGATGCGGGATTAACACGAGTCGGGTTAACCAAGGTCGCGTTCGTCATTGTGTTCCAAATGATCTCGTGGGTGTTTCTTCTTAGGCGACATTAAATTTACGTTAATGGTCATTCATCGTGTGACAGAAATACAGATTTTAGTTGTTCATTATTTAAACAGTACTAAGAGCACTTAGCTAAATAATGTTCTTTATGCTTTTCTAATTCATTATCTTAATTATAAATACTTTCTAAAGATGTTAAAGTATTAAATATCATTTAATAATTACTTGTATACTTATAAAATTGAGGGAAATTAACTTAGATACGAACGATCCATGAACGTATTTACAGTAAAGGAAAATCATCATGTGTACTAAGATTAATTTATTTATAAAACGCCAAACGCATGTACAGATAATTATTTCATGATCTCTTTGCAATATATTCAAATTTATGATTGATATTCCAATCGACCCACTCGCTTGGTTAAACGATATAAGACTTCAAACGAATAATTCACTTCAAATAAAGTTACATTTATAGTCATATTTTACATATCGTTTTGAGACGTCCAAGATAAACGAATCTAACATTACTTAATTCGGAGCAAATGCAAATCGACAGACATTTGTTTATGTCAAAAACCAGATTGCTCGATTTAAACCTAACTGATATCTTAACCGATTCTTCAAGCCACGGAGATCCCACGAGAGGCCACCATCGCGAAAGGCCACCACCGTGAAAGTGTTTCGCGATCGTGTCCCGATCAACCATGTCGGCATTCGCGAATGCCGCGTGTAGGCAGCATGGTAAGATATAACATCAACCGCATCTACAAACGAAAGCGAATCGCACGAGAGATGCGAGAGACGGCGATTTTCTCATCGGCTCCTCCTCTCGAGCAGCGATAATAATTCAGCCATGAGACGTAATGAAATGTTGGAATAAGATAAAAGATCGGTAGGCAGATCTGATCTTAAGAAAACGGAGATAAGTGACGCTTCATCGGAATTTATAGAAGCGAAGCTAGATGTTGCAATGGAAATATAAGATACGATAAAGTATGTAACATGTACGCTATTTGAGACTATCAGTTGGACATTGATTGTTTCTTGCTGTAATAGATATCAAAAGAACAATAGTAACTCAATCCCTCGAATAGAATAATCTTTTTGTTATTTAATTTCCATAAAATTTTAACTTCCATAAAAAATGCAAATCAATTCATTTCTATGATTGGTTTCAAAATAAACAATGTCTGTATCAACGTATGCACTTAGTAGATAACTCCAAATTTAAGACTTTAATACAATTTCTTGAGTTAAATTGTTTGTAAATGATTAAAAATAACTCTAATTGGACATAATTCAATATTATAAATTTAACCTATTTTGTTTATGTGATTACTAAATCTTATGTACTTAATGAACTGCACATTTTTTTAAGTTTGTGGCATAATAACACAATTATAGACTTTGTACATATTTTCATATATTATATTATATTTATAAAATTATATTTAAATTTTTTAAAATTGATATTTTTAAGAGAATAAATATTTTTATTGATGTATTATAAAAAAAGAAAAGATCAAATTAACTGAACTCCACCAACTTAAATCGAAGTCTGTCAACTTCTGTCGCGCTCTTTAGAATTCAATCCATCATTTAGAGGCGACGAGTCCTCGACAGCAGATGGGACGAGTCTTCTCAGCATCCGGACGACCTTGAGGAGGTTCTCTGAGAGCATAGCGTAGACAGTAGGCGGCCTGTACGACGTTCCATTCCTTTCTGTGCGTGCATGCGTACGTTCTGGTACATGGCTTTATCGATCGGTCGTGGCCCTTCGTTGTATTATGAAGAGACACGTTGAATGCAGCAGCAACGTTTATGACGAGCGATGATGACTCAACGAGTTGTCGCGTGCACTACGTTGCTACCAGGCAACCAAATACGGTCTTCCCAGTTGGTGTTCCTGGACCAAACCGCCGATCGATGACATTGATGCGTTCGAGGCCGCGCGCCACGAATAAAATCATTTCATTATCTACGTGTATACAAGTATAATGGAGATCGAGATTACCGTCAATTGTGATGATAACCTCGAACATTCGTCTCGTGTTTCTTTCCGATCGTTTTCAGTTTCCTTTCGCGCTGTGCTGAATCGATGAACTGATCAAACGAGCACTTTTAGATTGCTTCATCAGAAGATATCATGTTAAATAATATATATATATATATATATATATATATATATATATATATATATGTATGTATGTATGTATATATATGCAAATACATCCTCTCTGATCTATATGCAAATACATACTCTTCGATCTATAATTGTGTTATCACCCGCAAGCATAGAAAATGTGCAATTTATGCAAAACTCAACTAGTCTCATTTAGAATAACAGATGTCAACTGAGGTATATTCTCTTGAGAAATAGTTCCAATTATTTCATATTATATTTCTTGATAAGAAATTCTATCATTATACTATAAAAATAATTTTATTATAAAATATCAAATAGTGAAATCTCTCAAATCCAAATTATCCCTAGAAAATCGTTTTTTTACTTATATTTAATATATCGCAATAAAAACTTTTTAAATTAATTTTTAAAACATTATATCAAATATAAAATGCATAATATAAATGTGCCTACCAAATGAGCTTCATAAAACATCACAGTTTTAATTTAAAAAATTTAAGAAATTTTTAATGTGCATTTTTTACATTGATACTGGGAATTATTAAAAAATTTTGTTATTTAAAATAGCTATAAAAAAGATATTTCTTTTGTGATATCTAAATATTATGCAAAGGTAGTATAAAAGAAGGGCAACGAGCCAATGACGCAAATAAAAAATTATAATTCAGCTAAGAAAACTTAATACAAAAACATTTAAAATACAATAAAATGAAACAAACGTTTCAACTCCAATTGAGTCATTTTCAATGCCATCATACAATAATATAAATGTCGTTCTAAATTGAAAATTAATACATAATCTTACAATATTCTTAAAATTAACAAATAATTCTTTCCTCTTTCGGTGTAATACGCTGTGAGTCATTTTTATCAAGAATTAACAAAGTCATAAGAAAGTTCTGGAAAAGTAACCGTATACAAAAATAATTAATATTAATCATATAAAAATTAAAAATATGATGATATACCTTAGTAAATCTGTTAAAAGTCCCATAATACACAACAAGAAAAAAAAAGTGAAATGTGGTCCATTTTGTGGTACAGTAAAATAGTCTTTTTAATTTAATAGGTTATTAAAGCAAATTCGCAAAAGTAACGAGCATCTGACTTAAACGATGTCACACAACGAAATGTCAAACAGAAAAACATTATCAATAAACGGAAAAAGGAAAAACAGGAGGAAAAGGACAGAAGATGTTAGAAAGGAGAAAGTGAATGTATAATGTCAGAATACAATTCCGGCAAAGACTCCGTGTCATTTTGTCTATTAATCCCATGCTTCTGTTTTTTAATATGAACCATTTCTGATATCAACCTTTTGTTGTATGAAGGCTCTATATCCAATATTTCTACTTTATCCCATTTAAAGTTGTGATTCTCCACCATGCGATGGTTGGAAATCACTGATGGAGATTTTGAACTTATATTGATATCAGAAACATGTTCATGCAATCTGGTCTTTAATTGTCTTTTAGTTTGGCCAACATAACTGGCATCACAATCATCACAGGATATTCTATAAACCACATTTTGACTCTGAACGTGTTCCAAATCATCCTTTCCTCTCCTTATGAAACTTCTCAATGTGTTAGGAATAGTAAAAGCCAATTTACAATTAAGCATATTAACAACAGGTATAAATCTTTCGGATATCGTATTAACATATGGAATCGTAAAGAACCTTCCCCCACTGTCATCCTTATTCTTATTAAAATTGTTAAACTTGTTAATGTGATATTTTATTCTATTATGAATAGTCGAAAAAATAAAACTTAATGGATATCCATTCTGTAAAAAAATCTTAATAGCGTCAATCAAATTATTTTGTTGGAATTTCGGATGACACAAACAAAATATCTTATCCACGGCCCCATAAATCACACCTCTTTTATGACAGAGCGGGTGGTGTGAATGGAAATTAAGAAATCTGCCGGAAAAGGTTGCTCTACGGTAAATATCAAAAATGAGATTCCGTTCATCGATAATTATCATCGTATCTAAATAACTTATTCTTCCATCACCTATCTCCATGGTGAACTGTAATCTAGTATGTAATGAATTGAAAACATCCAAAATATCATAAATACTTTCAGAAGGAGCGGCTAAGATAATATCATCGACGTATCGGTAGTAAAACAACAAACGACAAGGCAGCATTCCAATCGCCATCTTCTCGAAATCCTGCATAACAATACTTGCAACAACCGGTGACAAAGGTGAACCCATTGGGGTCCCAAAAATCTGTTTATATATTTTTTTATTAAAAATGAAAAAAGTCGAATTCAGAACCATACGAAAGGCTATCAGAAACTCGTCCAAAGGAATCTTAGTTTTCTTAGATATAGCATCCCACCTCACAACCACACTATCAGATGCCAAATCTATAGGTATGTTAGTGAAAAGGGATACTACATCCAAGGAAACCAAAACGGAATCTGATTCCAGTTTAACATTTTTAAGTTTCTTGATCAGATCATAGCTGTTTTTTATGTGACTGGGCGTCTCCGGTAAAGAGTCCGCAATAATGCCATGCAAGAATGATGCCAAATTATAAAACGGGCTATTTACAGATGAGACAATGACTCTCAAGGGATGGTTTTGTTTATGTATCTTAGTAACACCATAAGCCCTAGGAATGACCCCATCAGTCGTCCGCAACCTCCGATACGTCAAATCATCTATTACTCCCTTACCTCTCCACCTACCAAGCAAATTACGTAACTCACCCGCAAGTTTCTTAGTAGGATCTTTCGTTATTAATTTATAAGTATTCTTATCCGAAAGCATCGATTCCATCTTGGATATGTACTCAAATTTATTCTGAGCAACGGTGACATTCCCCTTATCAGCTTTTGAAATTAAAATCTCGGGATGATCTTTTACAAATCGTTTAGTTGTTCTTACCCAATCGCACAACAACTTGTCATTCAAGTCGTTCTTAGGAAAATCATTCCGAAATTTATCAATAATTAAAACACTATTATTCCTAACGAAGTTAATTAAATTCTTTTGACGGCCAACAATATTATTCTCAATATTTTTAATAAATTCTATCAATGTTCTATCTAAATTGTGTTTGTTAATAGGAAGACCAAAGCCTTCCCCCAACTGAAGCAAACATTGGACCTCTAAAGGAATGTCAACATTGCTCAAATTCAGAAACCATTTGTCATTTAAAACATCAAGAGGGGCCGCCTCTCCAAACAATTCTGCCGAAATGTGAATCTTTTCTACATTTTGTACATCAGTGCAGTTATTAACCTTGTTAGGTGTAATTTTATTAAGCAATTCATTGTTCGACGCACAACAGTAAGAAATCGGCTTAATATTTGCTTTTTTATCTTTTAAATCTTTTCCTTTCAACCATAAAATCTTCTTGTCAATTTTTCTTGTATGTTGAAGGAAGTAAAAATTATTAGTGTTATCTAGATATTTGAAAAACTCACAAACCATGGAGAACGGTAAAACCTGGTAGATTTTCGTTTGGTATCGGAGGTTGCGGACGACTGATGGGGTCATTCCTAGGGCTTATGGTGTTACTAAGATACATAAACAAAACCATCCCTTGAGAGTCATTGTCTCATCTGTAAATAGCCCGTTTTATAATTTGGCATCATTCTTGCATGGCATTATTGCGGACTCTTTACCGGAGACGCCCAGTCACATAAAAAACAGCTATGATCTGATCAAGAAACTTAAAAATGTTAAACTGGAATCAGATTCCGTTTTGGTTTCCTTGGATGTAGTATCCCTTTTCACTAACATACCTATAGATTTGGCATCTGATAGTGTGGTTGTGAGGTGGGATGCTATATCTAAGAAAACTAAGATTCCTTTGGACGAGTTTCTGATAGCCTTTCGTATGGTTCTGAATTCGACTTTTTTCATTTTTAATAAAAAAATATATAAACAGATTTTTGGGACCCCAATGGGTTCACCTTTGTCACCGGTTGTTGCAAGTATTGTTATGCAGGATTTCGAGAAGATGGCGATTGGAATGCTGCCTTGTCGTTTGTTGTTTTACTACCGATACGTCGATGATATTATCTTAGCCGCTCCTTCTGAAAGTATTTATGATATTTTGGATGTTTTCAATTCATTACATACTAGATTACAGTTCACCATGGAGATAGGTGATGGAAGAATAAGTTATTTAGATACGATGATAATTATCGATGAACGGAATCTCATTTTTGATATTTACCGTAGAGCAACCTTTTCCGGCAGATTTCTTAATTTCCATTCACACCACCCGCTCTGTCATAAAAGAGGTGTGATTTATGGGGCCGTGGATAAGATATTTTGTTTGTGTCATCCGAAATTCCAACAAAATAATTTGATTGACGCTATTAAGATTTTTTTACAGAATGGATATCCATTAAGTTTTATTTTTTCGACTATTCATAATAGAATAAAATATCACATTAACAAGTTTAACAATTTTAATAAGAATAAGGATGACAGTGGGGGAAGGTTCTTTACGATTCCATATGTTAATACGATATCCGAAAGATTTATACCTATTGTTAATATGCTTAATTGTAAATTGGCTTTTACTATTCCTAACACATTGAGAAGTTTCATAAGGAGAGGAAAGGATGATTTGGAACACGTTCAGAGTCAAAATGTGGTTTATAGAATATCCTGTGATGATTGTGATGCCAGTTATGTTGGCCAAACTAAAAGACAATTAAAGACCAGATTGCATGAACATGTTTCTGATATCAATATAAGTTCAAAATCTCCATCAGTGATTTCCAACCATCGCATGGTGGAGAATCACAACTTTAAATGGGATAAAGTAGAAATATTGGATATAGAGCCTTCATACAACAAAAGGTTGATATCAGAAATGGTTCATATTAAAAAACAGAAGCATGGGATTAATAGACAAAATGACACGGAGTCTTTGCCGGAATTGTATTCTGACATTATACATTCACTTTCTCCTTTCTAACATCTTCTGTCCTTTTCCTCCTGTTTTTCCTTTTTCCGTTTATTGATAATGTTTTTCTGTTTGACATTTCGTTGTGTGACATCGTTTAAGTCAGATGCTCGTTACTTTTGCGAATTTGCTTTAATAACCTATTAAATTAAAAAGACTATTTTACTGTACCACAAAATGGACCACATTTCACTTTTTTTTTCTTGTTGTGTATTATGGGACTTTTAACAGATTTACTAAGGTATATCATCATATTTTTAATTTTTATATGATTAATATTAATTATTTTTGTATACGGTTACTTTTCCAGAACTTTCTTATGACTTTGTTAATTCTTGATAAAAATGACTCACAGCGTATTACACCGAAAGAGGAAAGAATTATTTGTTAATTTTAAGAATATTGTAAGATTATGTATTAATTTTCAATTTAGAACGACATTTATATTATTGTATGATGGCATTGAAAATGACTCAATTGGAGTTGAAACGTTTGTTTCATTTTATTGTATTTTAAATGTTTTTGTATTAAGTTTTCTTAGCTGAATTATAATTTTTTATTTGCGTCATTGGCTCGTTGCCCTTCTTTTATACTACCTTTGCTTATTACTACAGAGCCTTTTATATTACTTTTAATTCTAAATATTATATTTATATTTCATACTAAATGTTAGATAATGATTTAAAATAAAAATACAGGAAGGAAAAATAGAGAAAGAGATATATCCTATTGCTTTTAAAGAAATAAAATGCCAACTATACAAAATTAGTAGTTAAAAAACATATTACGTTGTTATTCTAGAAAGTTAAAAAATTTTTTTAGACTCTCAATCATTTTTACGAATTTTCTAAAGCTATAAGAAAAATAAACTATATATTTATTTAAAACGTTGATGGCAATTAACGTAAGGTTTGATTTGTTTTTGTAATATCTAAGAAAAATTAAACTTCATTGCCGAATTAAATAATCAATCCTCAATAAAAATTCTGATATAATAGGTAGAAAAAATAAATTTATTTTCTTGTTTAAAATATTACTTTGACGCAAGGCAGCACACGATTCCATACAATATATACGAATAAACAGGAAAAGAGGATTCTTATATTTCAGATAGTACGAAAACCAGATCTTTGCTGTAAATAAACTTTTTTAAAGACACAAGCAAGGCGATTAATTCGCAAGTCTCTCCACGCTCAGTAACGAATGACGTAAAACATCGGTTTCTATCAAGAGTTTCCTGTTCCGGTTAAACGTGGCTAAATACGCGAGCGTTCAGAGATAGTTTATTATTGCAAAAGAAAAATAATAGAAACGTGCCGTTGAAAGGTTCGCATTAACTCAATGGAAATGATTTTGGCAAAAAAAAAACCTTGTTTCTATAAGCGTACAGCTTTATATAGTTAAAATTGTGTATATTTCATATTAAACAAGTTTATATTTACAGAAAACGGAAGTAAATATCGAAAAACATTTTTAAATATAGAAAGTAAGCTATGAAAGGATGCTGCGAAAGGTCATTGACTACTTGCTCACTCACATAACGTTGCTTTTTTCTTTTATAGAGATAGTCTTTCAATATTGAATCTTACTTCGAAATTTAAATGTATTCCAAAAATGATGGTATAAAATTCTAAATAGCATTATTTACGTATATAATAATAACATAATATCACAAAAATTTGTTTATCTCATACCATTTTCCACAATGATAAATCTTCATTTGTCACGTAAAGAATCTTATACATTTACATTACTATTACATTTTTGTTAGAGTAACATAATTAAAACTAGTAAACATTTTAGTCACAGTTAAAAAGCTAAAGAAAATTAAAAAACCAATTAAAGAGAAATTAATAAATTATATTAAACTAATGTAACTATTAAAATATAATATCTCTATGAGATATATATTATAGAGTAAAAGTATTATATTTTGCACGAAGATTCTGAGTATTTCACATAACGCTAGTAATGTTCGCGAGCACCATTTGTCCTTGTTTAAGGACAAATTGTACATTTGATATAGAACAAGAATGAAACAATTCCAAGAGCGTTATGAACGCCAAATGGACACAGTCTCTATTATTAATTTTCAAGGAGATTAATATATACTACAGTCTTCTCCACGTGCACAGTTATCAGAATAATGCACGTAACAATGCAATAATCGACCCTATCGGCCTTGTAACTGTCCGTTGCAAAATTCAATTTATCTCGGACCACCCGGTAGCGATTATCCACTTAGTCTCTCTATTGTCTGTCGTGCCAATTCGTCAGTAAAATTTTATACACACAATCGTCTTTAAATAATCGCCTTAAAACGATTTAAGGAAAATGCTGTTAAATAAAAATAGACTGAGACGTGTTTAAACACAAATACGAGAAAATGAAGATATTTTTGCGATCAAAGTATTGTAAATCGTATATAAATATATAAATACAATCATCAGGTCTATAGACTGTGCCGATACGATTTGTCAGGCTTGAAACGTAATCATAAATTAAAAGAATAACTTCATAATTAAATTAATTGATAGCAGTGTTATTAACACCTTAAAAACCTTTAAGGAAAAAAATCTTTTAAGAAAAATCTTTTCGGTGTCAATCAAAAAGTTCATCGAGATAATGGAGAATCCCCAACTTAGCGAAAGCTTAAACTTTCCCATGGCTATCCGATTACTCGCGGCAAGGCGAGCTTGGATTTGCGTTATTGGTTTACCGCAGGCGCCCGTTCGCGTTTCCAAACGACGAACTCGAGAGAAAGAACAGAATCTTCGATTAGCATAGGTTTACGAAACCGAAGCCTATGAATTTATTTTTCAATGCGGAAGAAATCTCGTGAGAGAAAAAGGCATAAATCGTCTAAAAATCGCGAACATAATTTATTCTCACAATCAGTTATACTCTCAAACATTTATCTATACGTATTTAATTAGAATTTAAGAATCGTAAATAAAATACAAAAAAGATTTCTATATAACCACATCGTGCATGCAAATAATTTTATAATACTTAAAAACGATAAAGCATCAATTTAAATTTCCAAATTTCAAATTCAATAGATGGCTAATAATTATGGTTAAATATTTAAATCAAATAATCATATAGAAATATTGGAATATATAATAATATATATAATTGGAATATAAAAATAATCAAAATAGTCAAATGAAAACCCACTTCATTCACATTCTGAATATTACAGATTCGCTAAGAATAAAATTATCTGAATTTTTGTTAAAATTTTATCGTTAATAAAAAGAACAGAAAGGAGTTGATTAAAGATCATCAGTTGACTGTTTCAAAAGTAAAGCGACTGGACGTCACGTAAGCTGATAATTCATCACTTGCTTAGGTTTACTCCGACTTGTTACATAATTAAAAGCGAATATATTCTTTTATATTAATACACATAAAGAATAAGATCTGAAATATATTTCATATTGGCAACATTTTTAAAGTTTTCAATAGATTTAAAGGAATAATATGTCTTCATTGGCAAGCGAAAATATTTAATTAATCTTTGTGTATTTTTTGTTTAATTAAATAGAAAAGAATTACGTTAGTATATATTGCCAAATAAATTTAGCGATTACTTAGTTACATTAACTTTTCTCTATTATTAATTTTCAAGGAGATTAATATATACTACAGTCTTCTGTAATCGATTTTATTTAAAAAATGCCAATGTTATATCCAGAGCTCAACATTAAAACTACGGTAAATATTAATTTCAAATCAATATTTCATATATATAATTTAAAATATTTTATATAAATTATTTTATTATAATTTAAAATTTCTGTATTGCACTTTTCTAATATTAATATTTGTTGCACTCTATAATATGATTGCTTGAGAGTTAACTGTGAGATAAAAGAATAAAACATCGTACAAGATATCATTTCTCTCACTTCAATGTTTTTCATTGTTGCATCTTTGCTTTTTTGTACACTTGCTTCTAATTTTGTCTTGTTGTAAATCATTCTAATGTTCGGAAAGCGAGAGTAAAACAAGCAGCGGTTTAGTTGACAGCCTCAGTGAAAGCTTTCTGAGAATCAGGACCATTTTCATAAATTTCCAAGAGAGATTCATGGTTCGTTAATTTGCTAAATTGCAGGTTGCGCGACCGCTGAACGAGTTCTCGGACAATGAGGTGAAATTAATGTCTTTTTGTAATCCCTTCATTGTTTCTACGACGTGGTCGTACT
This sequence comes from Acromyrmex echinatior, assembly GCF_024713525.1. Lineage (NCBI taxonomy): Eukaryota > Metazoa > Arthropoda > Insecta > Hymenoptera > Formicidae > Acromyrmex > Acromyrmex echinatior. The sequence goes on from NC_141854.1 coordinate 8,726,149, forward strand.
AAACGAAACGTCACAGGATACCGCAAACTTTCATTCATTCAACATACATGAATTCTATATGAAAGAAAAGATTGGCTGCTGCAGCAAATTAGATGGTAAAATATGACATTTTCAATTGGCTGCAGCAGTCAATTTTTTATTACAGCAGCCAATTTTTTTATCACAGCAGCCAATTTTTGGTTACGTTAGTAGACACCTATTCGCAGTGTCAGTATAAAATAGACCAACCAAAAATTGACTGTTGCAACCAATTAAAAATACTATGCCATATTCAATCAATCATTTCTTTCAGTGTAAGATATCTAAAAAATAGTTTTTCGCAGTTTTATGTGCAAAAAAACCATAAATTGAAAAATAATCTTAGAACTACTAAGAAAATAATCTTTAAATTTACTTTAAAAGATGGTAAAAAAATTAATCAACAGTCAAAAGAATTTGATGTCGACAATCATACATACTTTTGCATCATTATTATTCATAACACAAGTTATTTGATGTTTAACTTGATTTAAGTTGACTGATGTCAGCTTCGACATTTTTATTACAGTGATAAAATACGCGCGTACGTAATTAATTTGTCACGACGATATTTGCGCCATTGAGATAGTCCCCGTGTTAATCGTGCTAACTCGTGCCATTTGTTCGTTACACAACCATTGCGCGTGCATAGCAGTTCCTGGGAACGAGATCTAACGTCATTTTTCACACCTGCACTACGACAAGTAGATCGCGCTTATTACATAGATTACATGGATAAGGAATGCAAGTAATAAATGATGCGAAGAAATATTAACAAAAAAAAGATTATCCGATATGATAATTCCAATCCTCGTTTTCAGTCATATAAAATATATTGCTTTTGCGCTCAATTACATCTTTGCCAAACGAAGCGAAGCTTCGACATGGCGCTTACTTTCCTGTCAGCCTTCGCTCGTTCTCGTTGAAATTAGGATCATTATTTACGCTTCGCACGATCAAGCAAAAGGAGCAATGCGTAACGTGGTAATGAAATTCTATCCTTGTTCCAGCTCAGAAAAACGCAAAGAACTTGTATTGGGTTACATATGTACATACGATTTAAAGAAATTTTCTTTGCTATACGATTAAAGAAAAAACTTCGTCTTTGATTTGTGAAAAAATTTCTTTGATTTAAACATTATTTTTTAAAATTAAATACAATTTATAGAGAGAAATTAATTAAGATTTAAAGAAATTATATTTAAATTCAAGAAATGACGTTTGAATGATTTCTTGGATTTGAATATAATTTCTTTAATTTAATTCTTTCTAAATTAAATAAATTTTATTTGATTTTAAAATAACGTTTAAGTAACGTTCAAAAAAATTTTTTCACGAATCAAAGAAATTTTTTCTTTAATCGTATAGCAAAGAAAATTTCTTTAAATCGAAACAACCTTTTCTCTGGATGTATGCATTAATATTAACTTAAAATTGCAATCATGCATTTTAATACAATCACTTATAAAATCATAAAATTATTCTACATATATATTTTATGATAAAAATCAAACACACGCACATATATCTTACAACAAATGTATGGCGGCTATTCTATTAAATATCTAATATTTAAATTATGTTGGTTATTAAATTTTATTTAAATTTCATTAAAATATTTATTTTGCATTCATATTTTTCTTTGTTCACTTTTAATTTAATAATTTAATTTAATAATTTTAATAATTTTTCTAATGTATAATTTCAGATGTGACAATTATTTGTAATAACTACAGACAATATATGATCGTCTAATAAAATAAATTATATTATATTTAGGATTAAATAAATTGTATAAAAAATAAGCGATAAATAACATTTTTATGTCCTACTGGATTTTTGATAAACGCAATCTGAACTCGTCAAATGTGCTTAAAAATACATTGATCAAATATGTATAATCATTACATATTTTATAAAATATTTGATTTGCTTACCCATCCAAATATATATAATATTATATATTAATCTCCAGAATTTACTACACAGATTTCTCTTTCTTCGATTACACGCCTTCCTCTTCCAAAATCTTTTTGTTGAACTCGCCGCCGAATTGCCTCGCGTAATCCTGATCACTTTTTACACCACAATTATATCACAAAAAAAAATGCGCACATGTTTTCACACGATATCGTATTATGCAAGCATCATGATGCGGTTGAAGTATCCTGTAATTTTTGTCAGTGAAAAAGAGCTCGGCAAGTTTCGCATGGCGCACTACTGTTTCGTTGTCGAAGCGATTAATACGTCGTGATGCAATGTTTACGCAATTTCTGAATGCGAATTAAGAGGCACGATCAATTTACCGCAATAAATCGATCTTTTACAGTGCCCGTGCCTCATAATTCTTGTTACTTCGTAATTTGTAATTTTAAACAATTAAGCAATTCTCAAATTAAACAGATAAAGCACAAACAGTTACATTTAGCATAAAATATTATATTAAATTTTAATTTAAAAATAATATTTACATCGAGATGCTTAAATATTTTCAATAGCAAATTAAGCTTTAATTAATTACACCAAATTCTATTACATAAAAAATATAAATAATAGTACCTTACTACAGAAAAGTTAAAATTTAATCAAAGTAATTCAAGTGTCAGGAAATTATAGGTTCCAGCAAAGCAGCAAATGCTTTCAATTTCTTCCATAATGAAATGCACCTGCATTCGCTTGTTTCTATTTAAGAATATTAAGAAGAACTTTTACGCAAAAATTGTCGAGGTTATAAGATCAATACTTTCACTCGTAATATGAGTCAATGTCTCTCATGTATTTGCCATCGATTTCGGTCTGAATCGTTTTTGCTTATATCCTGCCCCACCTGGTGTCGATATAAATTTTCACTGCGATAGCGATACAAAATTAGTTGCAGCGTATGCAGCAGGACCGTTAAGGCACTTTCTAATAACAGGGTAGTGACTCGATAATCGCCCGATTACACAACTTTGCGGAGCAGCAATAAGCGCGGCTATTCGCGAAATCTATTATGTGGCTCAATGGCGAAACGAGTAATTTTGCAGAATGCCGGAACCACGATTTCCATCTTGCTCTATTGCCGCTCTGTTATACCTGGCATCACGTGCGGCAGGTCGACAGAAGTCTCGTTGTGTTGTTGCGACCGTGATGAAAGTGTGTCGTGACCAGTCGCGCAACGAGCTACCCGAGACAATTGTGACACTTATGAAACGCACGCGATAAACACGGACGACATAGTTTATGTGCTCTCTCGTACCGCCTTTTAACCCCTTAACCCGAGGATAGCGCCGAGATAGGTAATTTGTCTCAACAACCTAAAATCAAGCCCGACTTTCCCGACATTCTGTTCAAGTTCGTTGGCATTATCAACAGGTTTGCTTACAAACAGTTCGATGAACAAAAACAGTTTTCTGCTTTGTTAATATCCTAATAAATCAATACTCTGATCCCATCCTGTATAATTTTCTACGTAACAATACAACATTTTATATATAAAAAATAAAATTTAGATTTTTCTCGTATGCAATAAAATAAAGTTTTTATATCGTATTGCTAGAGAAGTGCTATTCTCGTGGTATTGCTATCGATAAAGCTTTATGAATAGAGTGTAAATATAGCTAGTGCGACTATTCACACAATGACAAATTGCAATGCTATTCACGAGACTATCCCGGAAGTAGCCATACGGTATTTATTTACACTCCAACCTAACGGCTCATAATCGATCTCGTCATAGTTATCGATAAATCTTGCTTTTCAGGTGCAACATAAAACTTTAAATTATTATCGGACTATCGTAAACTTCCTCGATGCCACAGAGAAAGATAACTGCTGCTTCTTCGCAGTAGTAATAATAATAATTTATAAACGCAAGAGAATATTGAATATACTGTGAGACTTTTCAATAAAGATAGGTGCTCTCGACAGATTTTCAGGACGAATCCCTTTCGTGATTGAATCGTTGCGACAGAACCTAACTTTGCGGTGAATTTCGTGGCAATCAGACACGCTGATCCGGAGGAGAGGAAGATTACCGCCGAAAAGAATGACCGACGGCATTGCTTGCTCTTAGAAAACCTAACCACATACTGTGCAGCGGTCTGTGACGGCCGACGCGAGCAACGGTGTGGAACGCCAAATAAATCACGACGTTCACGCCAGGCCGAACTACTCATCCCGGAAAAAAAGCGCGATTTTTCTTCTAACTGTTAATCCTTTCGCGAGTGCCGCAGTACAAGTACGTCAAGTCGTCTGCGGTCCAGTTAAAGAACTTTCAGTAAATTAACCTTCTTCAGCCTGTGCAATAATTATAATTAATGTTTAGATCGCGTTTATACGTGTCACGTGGAAATGCGTTTCCTCCTTAAAGATATTATCTCCGACAGAAATATTTTATAAAATGAAGACTTACAAAAATGTATACTTTTTATGATTTTATATTCAAGTAATTAACAGATATATTGATAATAAATAATAATTCGGATTAAAATGTATTTTATATCTGTCATTCATTCTGCCAAAGGCTACCAAGTAAAAAGAATTTCAGTAGAGATCAAAACCAATATTAGACTCATAACTATATAATTAATAAATTTATACACGGAGAAAAATATTTGGTTAAATTAACTGGAATTTTGGTGGATAATGAACGATTCAGAATTCCGGTTAATTCTATTACATTTTGGTTAAATCTACTACTAGAATTCTAGTAGTTTTAACCAAGGAAATTCTGAATGTTGATTACCTCAACTAGGATTCTAATAAATTTGAACAAAAAATCTAGCAGAATCTAAGTAGATACCATAAAAAAATCTAGTAGATACCAGAATTCTGGATCGTTCATTTTCCACCAAAATTCGAGTTAATTTAACCAAACATTTTTCTCCGTGTACTTTATAATTTATATTTAGACATGTGCAGACTCGTATTGTTCGGTTGTTTTACAATTGAATTAAGATAAACGACTCAGTGGCCGCATATGTACTTATGTCTAGACACACAAGATTTATTATTATTAATCGCAAATATTTTTTTTATTATAATATTATAATTTAATTGCATTTAAGAATTATTTTAAAAATCATTTGAGATTAATAATAATATAAACAAATATATAAAGTTTTGTCCAAATGTTCAAACATTATAATATTATATTATAATATTATAATTATAATATTATAATTTAATTGTATTTAAGAATTATTTTAAAAATCATTTGAGATTAATAATAATATAAACAAATATATAAAGTTTTGTCCAAATGTTCAAACATAGGTATATTATATGTCCAGTTACTGGGATATTTATTATACCTCAGAATTTTATTGTTATAAATTCGACTATTTTAATAATACTTTCATGTATTTATGACGTTCTGTAGCGAATTTGAATTACAATGTAAGAACATATATAAAATTCGAAAATAAAGAAAAATGACGTCTTTGTTTCATCCTGACATTTATTCCTCTTCGTAATATGTGCAGCATTAATCGGAACATATGTCAAGAGAAATAAGAAAAATAATGAGACCTTCCAATTCAACATTTTTTTTTCACGATTATAATGTATTATCACATTAATACACATCGCTATCTCTACATCATGCAACGCCTACATCGATCCAATAAACGGAATACAGTTTATCTTCAAATAACAATGATCGATAACTTTATATTAAGTATATTTGTATAAACGATACTTAGATTAAACGCAAAATACAATCGTTTACCGTGAAAGTTTCGATATTATCGCTAAACCGAGACGATCGTCCAACATTATCGACGTTTGCACAGCTTTATCGCGAAGCCTGACCTTACGAAACCCCGGAAAAGCAGCAGTCGCGTAGGAGACGATAATTTATCGCGATAGTATACTGTCCATTGAGAAATGAAAGAGATTCTCGGAAACGTAAATTGGTAAAAGAAGATTAGACGATCGTTGCGTAAAGATTAAATCTCTATAGTGCACGAACCACTCTATCTTTGAAACAAATAGACGCAATAATTTTCCGTAATACGTAATAGGAAGACTTGCTGTATAAATAACTAGTATTCTTCGAACATTGTATACATTTATATCTTGATCGATTTCCCTGTGGAACGCCACGCGAGGCGCTTTCAAGAAATATTATCGAAATACGATCGAATCCAGCAAAAGAAGTGTACGCGCGCGCACAAATAAAGCGCCGGAAGTGGCCAACTGAACTGTCGGATAATAGTCGGTCGGGTCACTGACACTTTCCGCATAAAAGTTGTCCGGACCGTGCGGACAAGTACGTGTAAGTTTAAGTACGGGCGTAAAAAGTAACGGGGCCCTGCTGAAAAGAAGTCGGCGAAACGACTTGTAGCGAATCGCGCGGCCCCCTTACCTCGTTGTCCTTGTAGGGACCAGTTTCTCGTCGATCCCGTCCAGTACTTCGAGGAATCTCCGATGTTTCCTCGTGATGTGCCCTTTTGAATTTAATTGACAATGAGAGGCACAAAACGAAACGAATGACGGCAGTTCGCAGTAAGTATTTCCGTGACGTTCCGTATGACTCATACGGTGCAAACCTGGCCATCAATTCACGAACATTCACGAGAAATCGGAGAAGAAGGTCAATCCACGAGATATCGAATATTACTATACAATACGCTACGTGTTTGTTTCGTACACAAGCTAATATTAATATCTAATTAAGCTTAATTAATTTGCCGGTTTTCTCTGAAGTAATGTTACGAAGTATCATTGTTAATCTATCTAAAAATATTATCTGATAACTGGGCACAATAGAATTCCAATCTCGATAATCATCTTCAACAAGAGATAATAATGAGGCAAGTTGTCATTACGTGGATGCATAAAGAGAATTTTCACGAGTGAAATTTCGAGATGGAAAACATCGTCGGGAATTGTATAACCGTAACGTTGCGCTAATTACTATTTTATATAGCCTAGAAACCGTCGTAAGAGTAACAGAAAATTATTCAAGGCTATTGTAAGCTACGTCCATTTCCCAAGCTTCTTATCGGGATATGTTATTAATATTGTTGCACTTGTAATTTACACTTATAATGAAATCATCTTGGCACTATATGTATTTAGTATAGTAATTATCTAATTTCCAGGCTTCTCATCATTAATATTGTTGCATTTGTGAATTACACTTGAATAAAAATTATCTTGGCACTATGTATTTTAGTATAGCGAGTAAATGATAATCGTTTAATTCCCAAAGAAAATTTCAGTGTAACAAATTAACAAATTTTGTCTAATATAAACAGTTTGCTCTAACAAGATTTGATATTTTTCTTAAAAGATCAAAATTGACTCCTTTTGTTTATGAATTTTGTTTCGTAGCATTTTTAACTTTTATAGATATATATTTTTTTTAAGTTGCAAATTTTTTATTTAAATAGATAGCATTTATGATTCTAATTATTTTTGCGACCTGAAAACTAATAAAATTGACGAGAAGTAGTATGGTCAAGTTAAATTGATTGTATCATCTTCTCAGGATTGTGAATTGTGTATATCGAGGTCGCGTTCTTTGAGGAGATAATAAATATCAACTTTTATGTTCAGAAAATTACTCCAACTTTGTTTATCTCTTTTTATGTATATAACGGACATTCAAATATCCTGCGTCTTTGCAGATATAATCGATAATATTAGCAATTCTATTTCATATAATTAAAACTTTGACAAATTTTATTAAATTTTCCATAAAAATGTAAATAATGTAACATGTAAATAACAAATATATCGAGAGATATAGTCGTGCCTCGCAATCAAGTGTACGCGTGACAGATTCTAGGTATTTGTAACGAATCACTCAGTTCAACCAAGACACGATTATCACATCTCAATAATGAAATGTGAATGGAAAATGGATAAAAGGTAAATAGGAAAAAAATAGGAAAGATCGATAAATGAATAGAAGGAAAATAAGAGATGAATGAGAGGTGAACAGGAAGTGGATAGGAGAAAAACAGGAGATAAATAGATGATGATTAAAAGATGGATAGCAGAAAAATAGAAGGATAATTGTAATAATAAAAAATTAGGAAAAATTTGTATCTGTACATTAACATATCTGATTCACCTCACTTTAATCGATATATTGAGATACATCTATTAGATATATATTATCAAATTAGCGTTTCTAATTTAATAATACTGAAAAGCAGGGCTAGCAGAGGTAAAGCAACTAAACTAAACTTTAACCGCTAATTAAACGAAAGGATGTATAGAAGGGTCTTCCAGCAGGATTAGCTTTATCTATACGCAACAGAAGCATTTTCTCCTCTCGTCAGCAACCTCATTTCTATGGTAATCGAATAGCCGACAGTTAAGATGACCACGCAATCGACGAAACGATTTACGAGATCGATGGTAACAATGTACGATCCATAAAAGCGCCCACGTATCCATTCGCACACGCCAGTATTTCCTCGCGAAGAATCGCGCTGGAGAAGCTATTTATACGAGCCTGCGATGCAACAACGTTACTCACAATTAGCAGCTGCTCCCCTTCTCCTCCCCCCCCCCTTTGTTTATCATTAATCCTATGAGATTCGTATTATATCGATGAGATTTATTTTTCTTTCTTACACTGGATGGTCGCAATGGAGAATTTCGCGTGAAATCTTTTTTTGTCGTAAACCCTCGGACATTTTACATCGCGAGCAGTAATTACAACATATGATAAAAATCTTTTTTTATACACGATTTAAGTAAAAATTACTTACTGCTTCTTAGAACAAATTAATTATAGCGCTAAGAGTATTCTAAGAATTTTAATGCAAAAATAATTCTAATTGCAAGTTATATCAAAGTAAAAAATAAAAATCAACTTTATAATTATAACAGTTGAGTGGAAATTGTTCTAGTCACGCATAAATGCGAAAGAAATAAATAGAAATATAATTCGCGAAAGACGTTTTAACTTTATTTGCGAAGTACGTGAGAGTGCAGCTATAAAATGAGCTCTTTAATCGTCGTATTCCGAACTTGATATTACATGAGCCATAAAATGTATACGTCTTGTACGTTTCATGTCTTATTGACTACTTTTTGGGACTCTCTTCAAATGTCAAACAATGATAGTCGAGATCATGGAAATGATTGGTTGGATTATTAATTATAAGATGATATATTGAATTATTTTTATAACAAGAAAAAAAATTTAATAAATTAGTTATGTAATATCGAATATTTTCATAATAAGAAAAAAGTGTTAAATAAATCTGTACTCAACCGCGGTTCCTTTTAGACGTTCATTCCGTGTCGCAGAATACGATATTTTTTAGAAAGGATCATCGCTTAAGACCGCGGAATGGCATGGAATTATAACGCGCGATATGTAACGACGATCGCGTGTTCCTAGTAAGTTAAAGTTACGTTAGCAGCATCATAAGCGATTTATCACTACAGCAATTTGCATCGCGGCAGGAGGAACGCAACTACTGCAACGCGACAAGTGTATCCGGTATTCTGATAAAAACATTTTTTTGTCGATCAACTAAACAAGGATAGTTATACAATTCATAAAAGAATACTTCTCATTACCAGATATATTACATTAATTCGATTGTCAACAAATGTCAAGTATTTAATAATGTAAGTATCTATTTAATAAATTTTATTAAAATCGAATTAATCTTGAGAGACATTTGTTTCACGGTACAAATAATATTTTTAAATAATTATATAATTTGCAATGCAACTTATATAATAGTATTATATAAAGGAATGCTTTTATTAAAGCTATATCAATGTACTTATTACCAAAGTTCAACATAAAAAACATAATAATGCTTTTATTTTAACTTTCATGTGTATCAAAATGAAAATCAATTCATTTATTTCTGTGTGTCAGTTTCGAAATAAACAATGTTCATTAACGTATTTAATAAATAATAAACTAAAATTTAATACATTTTTCTTAAATTAAATTATGTAACTTCATTGTCGTAGTCAAATTAATGATAGAAGCAATGGTGAATTATAGAAATGATAAAAAATAATTGAAATTGGATATAATTTGACATTATAAATTTAACAGTGTAATATAATATCTAGTTGAATAATTTTGTAACTATATCAGTATAATCAATATTGTTCTGATATGTAAATAGAACAGATATTTTAAATTTAACAGTAATGTAGCGCACATCTACTATATTTTAAGAACAACTTCAATTTATCTAAATTTGAAATGAATTAAATACGTATCATGATTTATAAAAATAAATTATATATTACCTATACAGATACCATGTGAGATAAATGATAAGTCTAAGGAACATATACTAAAATCCATGCCTTTATCAATCGATATAGCATTTCAATTTTAAAAATCCGATCTTTCCATAGATAAAAGAAGCATCTACTATTTCTTACTAATCGACGCACACACACATTTCCTCCGTTCTCCTTCCAATTCACAGAATCCTTTTTCTTTTTTGTTCTGCTTCTCATCGATATGCTTTCAGTGAATATTCTAGGCGATTACACATCCGGTACTATCGTACGAATGGTGCCACACGCGTCGACGCGTCGGACATCGATCGAGATCAGCAAGGATCGATCGTTCCAAGGAGCAAGAGAAGAGAACGAGGTAGAGAAAAGTCGAGCGACAAGCGATATATTATGTCTCTCAAGAGATTGGCGCGTTTATCGCACCGACACCGCGTTTCTCCATTCTCTTTTCGTTCGGCCGAAGGAGGATGAACACGGAGAAGTGCTTAAACTACCGAGGAGCGAAATGACAGTGCAAGACCGGAGCGTTTTGCCTTTGCGAGACTCATGCAGCCTTACGTCGCGCTCTCCTATCTTATAACGCGATTTATACCACTGTAAAGGTCAGAATCATGAGCTTGCGATTTTATACAACTTATTCGCCGCCTCCGCACAATATTAGCCACTCGCGAGACTAGGAGATTTTAGCCGCTCTCCGTAGTTACCTCCTTTGTCGCAAAAGAAAACGGCCGTATATCGTGTATGTCGAAGCTATACTTAGAACATGACGAATAATCAAATCGCTGTGAAGTTGGCATGACATTTTATTAATATAAAAAAATTTGGCAATTCCAATAACACTTTTTACAGTTCTACAGCTCCTTGTAAAGATAAAAAGTCCTGCACTGTTTATATAAGAAATAAAAAATGAAAATATGGGCGTGCTAACTTCGCTAATCTACTATGACATTTCTGCTTCTAAAATAAAAGAAAATGATAAATATTATTACTTTTGGCAACAGTTCTACCAACATATGTCATTTCAAAACAAAATTCTAACAATTACCCATTTTTCTACATCTTAATTTTTGATTTTTTAATATTATAAATGCATTTTTTAATATTATAAATGAATATTTTTAATTTTTATCAGGAATGATGAAGTTATAGAGTGTTACTGGAACTACCTTGGTTTTTTTTAAATTAATAAAACACCGTGCTAACTTTACAAACACAAATTCATCTTTATTCGCAGAGATGAGTTTTACACCTTTTTACGTAACGTTAAATCCTTGTATTTTGCATATCATGTGCTGCAAGTTAAATAGTTGCAGGTATATGTATGCCGTTCGTTTTTATTCTCGGTAAATATATTCCCGAATGTGTGCAGTCTGTCTATATATTTTGTGGAAAAAAAACTCAAAGATATACTGTATATTATTCATCGAGCGCATTGAAAGTATTCTGACATAAAAAATTCGATATCACTACACTCTCAATACTCAGGCATTACTATGTACTGTACGAGATAAAAACGTATGTTCCATGATAACGTTTTCATTGTAAAAATCGCGCTACTATTCAAGCGGAAACTTTTCGACAGTCAACTCGACACCTGTGAAATTATGAATCGCACGATTAAAATGCAGAGAATGCCGATTACCTTCGTCCGTTTTTATCACACAGATGCAATTTTCTTGCATTTACGTTATATTATTAATTCCAATGAGAAATCCAGTTTGGCCGTGATTCCGAGCTTCCGCCGATAGGTATCGAGACGCAAGCAGAAAGTTAATTCGCCCTTGACCTCAGATGTTCAAAACCCGTCGAATTGCACAAAGAACACACCGGTAATCTGTCCCCCTCTCCTCAAGCTAAAGGAGAACGAGCTGAAGTCTTTCCGAACCGGGTCAGGGATCTCTTCTAGTACGGCTTACTTTTTCTAGAGCTAGTTGCTTGCCCCCGATCCGGAACGCGAGCTCATGTCAAAGGTAAAGGCGAATTTACCGTTGGCCATTCACTTTTGACGGTCAATCGTGCTGAATACATCACGCACAGAGGTTCGCGTAAAAAAATGCGCCTGTAAGAAACATGGCTCGTCCACAATGTAAAAAAAATTACGTGTAAAATTACAACAATTACAGTGAATAATTTTGAGACCCATTGTTTATGGTGCAGAGTATAATTCTGAACGATCTTATTCTGAACATGATACAAATGGACACACAAACGGAACATGGAACGAAACGAGATTTAAATTCAATTTTTGAAGTTCAAGTTTAACTTTTTCCTATTTGATACTTTTCAATATACCCCACACGATAAAAAAGTTAACAAACTTAAATCTCGAAAATTGGATTTTTAGTTTATTCAAAATTGTAACACGTTTGAAATTGTACTGCCTCCTATTCTGTAATATTTACACCTAAAATGAAGTCACAGCTTACAAATAAAATTGTTCTTGCAATAATTAAACAATTTACACACACAAAAGTAATAAATTTATATATAAATGGAGTTAAGTTTATTATAAAAATATTTAATTTATCAACGTACAATTTTTCCCATGTTATCAAACTACGATGTTATTAATGTATACAAATATAAAAATATGTGTACAAATATAATATGTGTGATATGTTACATGTCACACATATTATATTCATATTTTTATCACAAAAAATTTAAGTTACAATTAAAGATAAAAGTATTAATTTTTGTAAAAACGCACAATTTTATATATTTCTACTAACTATAAATTATGTTATTTTTACTCATATTATTTTACGTACTTTTTTTCTATAGAGCAGGCTGAATGATAAAAGAAGTAGTCATTTTCTACTTTCGCCCAAATTAGATAATTATGCGAGGTGAATCATATTCCCTAGCACATTCAAGTAACTAGAGAGTGCTTGAAGAAAAGATTTCGTTTTGCACGCATGGAAAGTAAATGTAATATACAAATTGCGCGGAATAATTTAAGTTGAAATTATTACGTGAACTAATCGTCACTTGTAAACGTTCGTATATATTTCATTTGCGATAAATTAAATATTTTTAATTATTCATTTAATAACTACATACAAAAGTCTTGAACTGGATTAGACAATCTAAAGACAATAATATAATAAAAAAGTAAAATAAAAAGAATATAATAAAAAAACTTGATCTTATAATAAGTTGAGGACTTCATGAGAATGTAAACAAACTCGCTGCTTTTTTAAAAAAAAAAAAGAGGGGCAACTAACTCTTTCGATTTATTCATTGAGAAATGGACCGTGTCTTCCCTGCGATTATCGATTCGATTGTATTCACGACGGCGAAACCCGTAGTCGCCTTTCCCTTATCCGCGCACCGACCGGAAGCGCTCGTTGCTCATCGGCCGCGACCTCAAATGCGTCGCCTTCGCTGTGATGATGACGACGACAACGACGACCCGCGCATGTGGGTCGCACTTAGCCCACTTCACCGGCAGTCCCAAGTCGCGACATCGTCGCACCGGTCGACTCGAGGCGATCCCACGTGGAAAATTCCAGGTCGCAATCGCACGATAGACAGCGCGGTGCGAGCTTTCGAGATCACAGCCGCGTGTCTTATCTCTCTTATCTACTCAATGACTGCAAATCGGATCGGGATGTTCCGCCACCAGCGGACTATCCATCAAATACAATATGCTTAGGCTTAGAAATCTTCGTACTTGAAGAATCCAGATTCAAATCTGGATTCCGGATTTCGCTTCAACAATAAACGATGAATAAATGAACGATATAATTAATTATTCATTATATTTTACTTTGCACTTTCAATTTTGATCAATATAATAAAATAAACTTCAAACACTTTCTTCAAAATTTTTAGAATGAATCTCATTCTGAAGAATAAAATCTCACTCTTAAAGATTGAAAATTAAGTCACTCTTTTTCAAAACTGAGTGAAAAGCAATTTTCACTCTTTAAAAAGAGATTTCAAAGAATTTAAAGAGTCAAGAAAACTTCTACACTATTTAATTTGTGTTACTGTTTATTTATTGTATACTATTATTATTTGATCTGCCATAGATTTTCAATCTTAATTCTAACAAACTTTTTGATTGATCAATTTGTGATTGATCAATTTATCCTTAAGAGAAACAAAATTCTTGTTGCAATTTTCTAATATTCAATATGAAATATTATGAAATGTTTCATATCAATGTGAATCTTGGAAACTTTTGCTAAACAGAGGAAGCCTGCACGAACGTCTTGAACGCACTTCACGTGAGAACGCATTGTTCAGAGCCGTTGTGGATATATTACTTAAGGATACCCGACGGAATTATTACAGGCCACGCGGAACTTCCTCGTATACAGAAGAATAACGGCAGAATCGCTTCCGTGCTGCTCACAAAGGAAATTAAAGTCCCTGTGTCTTAAGGGAAACAAAGTTCCGCGACTTGCTAATTGTCAGAACGCGCGAAGAAAAGGTGGAGTGCATTAATTAACCTCACGGGCATTAATTACATAGCATATGTGTTTACTCCACAACACGACTAATCAAAAGTAAGAGTACATGCGTCGTTTCAAGAATCCCGCAGCTTCTGATTGCCAATATTTACACGCAAGTCTTTGAGGTGCAAAATAATTTACATTTTTATGCTGATAAGTCACGTAAACTCTTTATATCTGTCACATAAATCTTAAAAAAACACATACAATTATTAAAAAAATTTCTTTAATTAAGGCGTTGGAAATAAGTGGAGGTCGTAAAAGACAAAAATTTTCATGTTTGCAGGAAATAAAAGTTATAAAGTTTAAAAAATTTTCATCACATTTATTAATACTTGCTTCAATTAACATTTTTCGATTAATTAATTTGTTTTCCATGTCAATATCCCGATTATATGTACAAACTGCATTGGAACGCGATATTAAAAAATAAGATACCAAGATTGGCTTGTGAAATCACGTATTATGTCGGAGCACGTTTCAAGATAATAGCGATTGCCAACTTCCTTGCCCCGTTCAAGACTGCGCGACGGCAGGTAGAGTGTACCCAAGTATGCTTGCTTGTTTACACGATTCTGACGAGTGTTCCACGGTGTGTCTTGGCGGCGGTGTCGAGCGGAATTGTAAAGCCATAATTCTCAACGCGCTCGAATCGAGCGAGTGGCAACGAAGCGAAGGCAAACGATAGCAAGAGCTGCCAATTTCGCGAACGCGTGTAATTGAGGACACACGGTTCGTCCACGTCTCAAGGAAAACACATCGAGACACGCGCGCGAAATTATCCCGCAATGCGAGCCGTAAATCGCACGAGAGTTGGGTAGCGGCTTGAACGTGAAAACCCCGTGACTTTGCCGTTCTACTGCGCGAAACATCGAAACCGTTGCCAATTTGCAATTGCCAATTCTCAGAACCGGAAATATTTTTAGTGTCCGCGTAACAGTCGCGCTTTATGCGATGCATTCAAACGCGCCTGCTCGCCTCAATACGGTAATCTTCGATGCTACACGGAAGATCGTGTGAGATATATTTGTGAGGTACATTCGATATAATCCCTACGCGCTATTTTAGAAGACAAATCAAATGTAGTTGCGGCACAAGACGATGATTTTATAGTATAAAATTTATACTAAGAAAATTGTGCAATTTCCTTAAACAAAGGTACTTGTTTCAAAAACCCTTTGTACTTACCATCTTCAAAGTCTCCTCGGGCCTCAACAGGTAGAACATAGACTGTAAGTGTTGCTGAATATCGCATCCTGCCGCCGAGACTCGCCTCGAAGGACGAGCCCTTTCGTTCGGCGGTAAAACCAGGGCTGCGCCCTTGCCCGCGAAGTAACATTCGCTCAGACTGTAAAAATAACAAACACCAATACTTCAATAAGCTATTATGATAATTCAATCATAAATAAGATTATACTCAATATAGGATAATATTTTATAATCGCCAAATAATAATTTAAATACGTTAAGAAGATATTAATTTCAAATAGATCGAGTGATAATCGGGATAGAATTTCTATTTTAATCGAGGGCAAAATATTCCGCTTCCGTTTCAAAAAAATAAAATTATTAGTCGAGAAGTACGATTGAGAGAAAACCTAGAAAATTAATTATCATCATTTAGAAGATCTTTCGCTTTTATTTCAATAAACTTATTAATCGAGAAATATAGATTGAGAGAGACAAAGAGAGAGAGAAAGCGAGAAAAAAAGGAATGAATTTAGAAAAATATATTTATTCAACTTAAAGCGATCCTTAGATGATATCAATATATTATGTAATTACTTTATACAATATTATGTATTGACACCTCCTTTAAACAATTCAAAGTAAAGTTTAGAGACTCAATATAGCTTTCAGATGATTAATAATATTGTGCAATATCAAATATTGTATAATAATATTGATCGTTTAGGAACTGCATAAAACATGGACTTGGGGTTTACAAAAGGACCCCTTGTCTCATTCACTCATTCTCTCACACTCATTTTCTTTCTCTCTTCCACAACCTTTTCTTAATCTATCCACCTCTCACATCCATTATTCTATCGCTTCTTTTTTCTACCTTTCTCATCCATTATATTCTCTGCTCTCAACTTCTTCCCTTCTCCTTAAAATATGTCTTAATATTCAAGTCTAGAGAAATAATTATTTTCCTTGACTTGATTATCTCCATTTATAATTAACTTCATCAACATCAATTTGTACATGTGTAATAATTAAAATATAAAAATAGTTAGCGAGTTTGTTAATTAGCCGATTTTTTAAAATAGCGATTAAAATATTCGACACATTAGCGCTGCTGGTAATATTTTTCTAATGTGTTTACTTTGAATATAAGCCAGAATAAGTATTGCTAGTTTTAATTTAAAAAAAAATTCAATTTAATGACAGTATTATCACTCAATCAACGAGAAAGAAAAGAGATTTAAAGAATTCTTAAAGTATATCATAGATATATATAGCATATATATTTATACTTTAAACAAACTATATACATAAAAGTTATGTATATAACATTCTATTTTATCAAATAACACATTTTTATAGCTCATTTATTTCATTTGTTATTATTTTTGTTATAAATCAAAATTTAAAAAATAATAAAAATCTTTAAATGATTTTGTATAAGTACTTTAAATATTTAAGCGACAAATTATTGTGCTTTTGTCTTAACGCGATATAGTACGTTTCTCTTATTCTAAATCAGTGAGAAATGTTGAATAATAAGTTCGAGAAATCGACACGTGTTGATAGAGAAAATTATCGAGCCTTTAATGCAATTTGACAGTTTCAAATAGCTGTTGATTTTAATCTTCAGCATCGAAACAAACTAACTATTTTAGTCATACGCTCAGCTGGTTTTGCGGAATCAGCAATTAACAACTCAGTAGACTCAGTAGACTATCCGAGTGAATTAATTAACTACTACATGATCCACTAAGAGATACGAGACCGATACGAAACATGCTCGAATATTTCATTGAAACATTCGGAAAGTCCATTTATGTTTAACTGAAACATAAGTGAAGCATTTTGTTATTTGGTTGCAATCTTTTATTTTAAATGACTTCACAATTAAAAATAATTCGTGCTTGTATAAACTCTGATCACTTTTGAAGAAATATTATTTTCAAAATATATACATATATATAGTCATATTAAGAACGTGTTAAAAATAAAATCAGATATTTTAAAGAGATTTGTATATCTTAAAGGCATTTTGACTTAATTATGTCACTAGCAGTTACATTAACCGACATCATCTTCAATTAGCTTATTTTAATTTAATTAGATACTTGCTTAGAATACAATCTGAAATATTTATGCGAGATTGTCTGGGGAAAAAAGCGTTCACAACGCTTCGTGATGTATCGACCAAGCAAAATCGTTCCATGAGAACACACCTAATCTACAAATCGAATCTCATATACACACGCACGTACGAAGATAATGCACAAAAGGTCGACGCACTGCCACGCTCAGCCAGTTCTTCCCGCAAACATTATTTCACATGTTTCACCCGTAAATTAACGTCGCTCGAACGCTTTATTATATTTACGCCGCTCTTCATCATTACCGCCAGCGATTGCTCTCTTCTCGATGCCTTAGTATAATGAAACGAGCGTCTTTTTACGCACGCACGCATGTAACGCGCGCACAGAATCTCTGCACGACGACAATCGCGTGTCTAAATCACGTATGTGTGCGTATATGCATCGCGATTACGCCGGCGGTGCCATTTTCTCATGGTAAGTAAACCGTCACACATTTTCATATGATAATGACCACTGACCAGACGACGCACATACATATGCCATTTAGAATACGCGAACTTCCGCTATCGTGCGCCATAATAGAAAGTTTCTCTGTTGAGACTTTACCACAGAATATGTAAGAATAGGCAATGTATTTATATCGCTCTTATGCCGCAATATTTATACAACGTGCGAATAATTGTCTCCACGATCGCACACATGTAACATTACATTAAAGTTACATTTCATAACTGATTCTATTGTCCTTACTATTCTTGAGACATAAATAAATATTATATGATACGAGATAAATAAATATAATTCGCGTTAATAAAACACATATATTTGAAAAGAATATACATATGTTTTAGTAAATGGTTTTGTTGAAATATTTACAATTTTAGCTAGATACAGATCTGAACATAATTTATGTTAAATCATCAAAATAATTATGTAGAATGTTTTAACGTTGATAATACAATGCTGTAAAAAATTTTAATATTTTAGTAACCAATTTAAGCAACCCTACATAATTATTTTAATGATCCAAATCAAATTATTTTCAGCATTATGTCTTGCTAAATTTTTAAGTACTTTAACAAAACCGTTTTTTCAATAAATATACAATTTTTACAACATTCGAATATTAAATAATAAAATAATAAAATTTTCGTTCCTTGTATATAAAAGTATAATTAGATAAGTAAAATAATATAAAAAAAAGTACAAACTAAAAAAAAATGTTAATCAAAGGATTAACGCAGGTATTAAAAGCGAAAAAATAATTCATTATTTAAATAACATCAATTTTTATCTGATATATCTTGACATTGTACAGTAATATTGTTCGTATATAAATTTTCGTTTTACCGATAAGCTTATTATTTTAACGCGATTCAATTTAAATAGGTCAGTCTCTCTCTGTTATAAACGATGGAATTATCATATCCATATTATTTCCAGATTAAAATGAATAAATCATAAATGTACCTTATCAATGATAACCACGATGAAAGCGACAATGATAAATGAGCAAATCCGCACTAGGAAATCAAAATGGAAATCTGTTACCATTAAAATCGGTAGATCGATATTTGATGCCTCTCTCTAATTATGTTATCGAGAATCACGATACTTTCACACGACCGGATTACCGTGACGCGATTCAATTACGCGCACGAGCTTATTAACAAATTGGGCCAAGTCAATCTCACTCAACGTTCTCTTAATATTCATTGTAAAGCCGATCAAATTGGTCTTCTGGTTATTAATCCATTCGATAGTCTGGCGTAGTTTGCATACAAATTAAATTATCAAACGAGATACACAAGATGTCACAAAATTGATGAAAACTGAGCTTATAATGTTCATAAATTTAAGATAATTTCTTTTAGCAAAAATGTATTAAAAGACGTGAGAACATTTTTCATAATGTATAATTTCACGGATTCAATCAATGTTTTATCAAACAAATTTAAACGAGCAAAGTAAAGATGCTAAGTAGACAATATTAATAAAGTGGCCCCTAGACTAAGATTTATCGTCAAAGGGTCGCTGTCCGCTTAAGAATTTTTAATATTATTCAATTTTTGTTAACTATTATTGACACGCCTAACATTAAAAAAAATAAAAATAAATTAAATTAAAATATAAATTAAAAAATAAATTAAAATAATTAAAATAAATTAAAAAATAAAAATAAAAAGAACTATCGTTCTCTTTTGAGAGTACTAGATTATGTTGGAAAGTGATTTAAATATTCTATGTGTAAATCATTACTATCTATCTAACGTTAACGTACAGTTTAAATTACACTGATAGCACATTTTACCTCATATTGAATTAATTCATCTTTTTTTGTACATTGAGAAAATGACACATGTCATAATGACTTGACCATCACGTATCTAATATGTCGACGATCATGTCTATGAAAATTTTCTATTTTTCCAATATCTTGAAAAAAAGGAGTCACTTGCGATAAATTAGGGATATCGAACTTATGACAAAAGAAAAACAATCACTACATGACTGATAATTTATAGCTTTCTAATGATTTTATAATGATGTATATAATATTTATTATCTGACGGTCTTGTAATAATTATCAATATATTTCGTCAATAATTATCGCAAAGTCTCACATTTAGTTCACAGTTGGCCAATTATGACTGATCTTAATTACGAAAGAAGTTTTTCTCGATACACGATCTCCTTACATATTCCACATATCGCATTCGCACGTAGATGTTTATATATGTATATAAGTAAGCGAGCGAGCAATTCGCAGAACATTAAGCAGGCTCATAGCGAGCATCGCGCGAAGACACGTTGCGTCGTAAACGTAGTTTACA
The DNA here is from genome assembly GCF_024713525.1 of Acromyrmex echinatior. NCBI lineage: Eukaryota > Metazoa > Arthropoda > Insecta > Hymenoptera > Formicidae > Acromyrmex > Acromyrmex echinatior. The sequence goes on from NC_141854.1 coordinate 8,746,966, forward strand.
ATGCATTTTACAGCGGTACCGGCTTTTTTACAGCTGACCGCTAGCTATAGCACGGAATTTCGTCCTGGTCGCCGTTGAAGATTCTCAAGGCTGCGAAACGTTCGGCGCTTTACGATAGACGCAGAGCTCGTCCGACCGCGACGCGGCGCATAACTGCATAATTAACGAGAATGATCGGCCAAATAAATTGCGACGGCCTGCTCAAATAACGCCGGCGCGTCTGATCTCGGGCTGGAAAGCAACACGCGCATCAAGAGAATATTTAAGTCGTCGCTGGCACGAACGTACATCGGTGCTCACTATTTTCATATAGCACGGGAATATTCCGTGACCATTATAAGTATCAAACTCATTAGCGAATATACTGAACTTTATTCTCCATAATAAATTAGCAATTAAAACCTGAATCCTCAAGATTAATTAAACCCGATATAAAAAAATATTTTACAAAATGTTGTATCCAAATTTGTAATTTTTCATTAATATGTTATTAATGTATTGTTTACTAAGCTATTAATTAATATTCTATGAAAAACGTTTCGTATAAAAATTGGAATAAGCGAGCATTTTTTGCAAATATTAAAAATATTAAGAATTGTACATATAAAATGCAAGATATCAATGCAAATATTGCATTTATACATGTTTCGTAAAATTATGTAAAATGGTACCTGAAGATATTTAATCAAGATATAGTTATAAAAAATTTTATCTTGTTCAATTTATAAATATATACAAATATATTCGTACATTTACTTATAAATTTTTAAACGATAATTTAATTAAATCACGTCATGTTATTACTTATTTTTTTCAATATGCGCAAACATGTTTCTTTTTCTATGACATTCAAAAGATTGACATTCAAAAAATTTAGAAGTAAAACATCTTTAGACATTGTTTCGACAAAGAGAATTGTTTCCGTAACTAGCGCCAAAATGGAATCTTCGATTATTGACAATAGATTGAATACTGCGGAGGTATTTACAGCAGCAGCTGACGCTGTGATAAAGTGGGATAAAACCCTCTCGAGGCATCTGCGCGGAGGTAGCAGGACGATGAAAAGAATTAATCTCGAGGCGGAGACCCATCTTTGCTCTAACAAAACGATCTTTACCTGTCGACGTAGCCGTCGTTCAGGTATATAGCCGGTACCCCTGCGTTGGATGTTGCAGGGGCGTTCCCCTCAGGATTCTCCGTAATGGCGCACTCGGGAGAGGACGATAACTACAGAGATCGATCACCCTCGGATTTCTCGCTGTACTCCGAATACTTCGTCTTCGTCGCGCGAGGCACTCAATATTCGTAAAGTCACGACGCTCGATAAAGAATTCTTCTCGATCAGGAATTCTTCTTTGAATAATCTTCAATGAATAATTCTTGGTATAAGTTTGTTACAAATCGTCGCGAGAGAATCGTCGATACGTCGTGGGATAATTCCGAGTAACAGGCAAGATCGCGTGTTAAAAATGTTTCGTTAATACGGAAAATAATCTTCTGCGAACAGTCCGAATTCGATGATATTCGAACGTTCACGCGTTCGAAAGTATTAAAGGTCGCGCGTGCGATTAGACAGAGAACCGACGGGATACTGAAATCATCTCTCGGAGATTTTAAGCTAGAACGAAATGACGATACGTGGGCGGATCTCCGTGCGGATCCGTCGCACGCCGGAGCGGAACACTTCGCTCGCACGCCAGTTATATATCGGCTGGTTGTATTATTAGCGCGCGCAAAGAGAGACCGTCGTCCCTCCTTATTATAGTACGTATTTGCATTAAGACAGGAGAGAAATTCGTAGAAATCGCGAGACACGCGCCCCCGTAAAGCACGAGCCTTCTGTTCAGTATTTATCGCGCGCGTCTACGATGGTTTCACCGTACAGTTCCACGTTCTCTACGTGCGTGTATTTTTATTTCGAGTCGGAAGAAATAGCTTCTCAATCCATTATCTGTTGGTATAAAAATAATTTCCACCTATTTAATATATGCATTCTCCGATTAAAATTGTATAATATAATTGCATAATCATCGATCTACATATTCTAAATGTAAAATATTATATTATCTCGTATCTCGATGCCTTCGCAGAGCAGCAATTTTTTAAATGCCAATTTCCGGATTTATTGCATATATTTTCATAATATTTTCGTTCATTTCAGATAAATTAGACAATTTTTTTAATGCAACTTTGAAATAAATTGGAGTGCAAGGAATGCAACAATCTATACATATATGATTATAAACTAGTAAAAGGGGAATTCCCAAGATCGTATCTATCATTTTCTACAATTGGAACCGCAAAATCTATAGGAGAGTATAAAAAAGATTCACTACAATATAGTATCAGTAAATTACTCTCTTTTGTTGAATATTATCTAGTATTGTCACCTTGATTTTTTAAATAAAAGAATTTATTTATTGCTAACCAATTATTAATATTTTGCGCTATCAAGAAAAAAATGATAAAAAGAAAACAATTTTTTCAAAAAAAGACACAGTAAAAATTTACTTGAATACCGATAAAATTTCATGAGACTGATTTTCAAAGATAAAAAAGATATCCCCTGAAAATTCTAAACTCTCCAGAATTTCCTGGTAGGTAATCACCTTGTATATGTTAATTTAACATTATATTTTTCAAAATATTATATAACATTACATATCACTACATCGCGTCGGATAAAATAATGCATGTTGGCGTTTTATGAGATTCATTAAAGTCGCGAGACTATATAATACACGATACACCGTACACCGAGGTAAATAGCATTTATGTAAATAGAATTTATGTTAATAGTGACATTACGTGTGACGACACTCCAGAAGAACTTAGGCTATGTCGGAGCTAAGCTTGAGAGCCCATAGTGCAACGGACATCAGTAGAAATCGAGAGGTCGGCTTCTTTATACGAGATCAATAAATAATCGACCATACTCCTAAGCATATATACGCTTATCAGACGCGGTTCGTGTATTATATTGCGTATTCTTGACACAAGCAATATAGAACATAATATCGTTGGATCCAACGTTATTGCATGTGAATCGTTCATTGTGCAAACGATGACATAACCATACTGCGGTTGGAGCGGTCAAACCGGAACCGACGCATAGCGATAATTTGACCCATAATTTGATCCTGTTGTCCGACTTTAAGAGAACCGCGACAACGAGAGACATAAAAGATGAATCTATTTTTTCTGGAATAAGAACACAAGTGTCAACAAGGAATAGACAAGAATAATAAGTATATGTGATAAAGATGATTTTAAATCGAAAAATGGATGATTCTAATATTATCTAATAGATAATATTGTTCAAAAGAAGCATATATATATATATATATATATGCTTCTTTTTGCGTATATTAATAGCCTAATAAAATCCACTCTCTAAATTTCTTGGAGTGAAATCTCACTCTAAGAAAATGAAAATACGGTCATCATTTTTGGAGAATAGTAAAATTATTTCACTTCTTGAGAAAGAATGACAGTTTTCATTTTTTTAAGAAGTGAAATAGTTTCGCTGTTTTCTAAAAATGACCGTATATTTTCTCTCTCTTAGAGTGAGATTTCACTCCAAGAAATTTAGATAGAAAGTTTTGCGTTTTTATATTATAATGTTTTATATAATGAAATATATTTCATTATAATGAATACTGTAATGAGTTTTAATTAAATTACATATGATTTAAATATTCACATTTTCTCTCTAACAAAACAATTGAAAACGGAGAGTTAATAAATCTTTTTAATATAGATATGTATACTTTCATACTTTAAATATATATATATATATATATATATATATATAAAACCTTGGCTAAAAATATTATTAATACCTACATTTTTTTCATTTATTTAAAATTACTGTATTTTTTATCTCTTAGTTACCACTATTATATAAAAATTTAAAAGTTCTTGAAATAAAGAATAATTTACAGCAAATAAGTCAACTTTTGAGGTAAAACTTTAAATAATGATTAAAATACCTAATATTTTTTTACCATAACTGTATGACTTTCATATATTTTTTTAATAAATCTCTTTCTTAATAACAATTTTCTTAAACTTTATGTTTTTATATTAAAAATAAAAATATAATCCTATGTCATAATATTTTGTTAAATGAAAAAAATATAACTATATTTTTAATTTAAAAAGTACTTAATTTGATCTTAATAAAACTGTCAAAAAATTAACTAAAAGTATGAAAATCTATCGATTCATGCCATTTTGAATATCGTAACTGCAACTTTACACGGAGAGATCAGAAATACTTCAACGATCGTAATCCACGGATGCGCTATAGATAATTAGTTGAATATTCGCTCAATTACACTGATCTTAACTGACGTTCGATCATCTTCCTTGATAACGATATATTAATCAAAATCGCTAAGCTGGGAGAATGAAAAACTGAAATAAACCATTAAAGAATTCAGTGCGATGACGGTCTCACCTATTTTTTATTTTTATTTTTTTATAATAACATAATTAATCAAAATTAAATTTAAATTCAAAAGAAAAATTTAAGACTTTAATTAATGTCTTTTTAAGTTTTTTTAGATTTCTAAAGAGATATATTGAAATTTTGTCGTATTAAATTTTACAATTAGTTCCAATTCATGAATTTGTGACAAATATTATATAATTTTGTTAAACGACATTTATGTGCGAGATTTCTCATTGTATAGTAACACATAAGAAACAAATTTTTAATTATAAAAGTAACATTCTCTTATTTTAAACAATTATCTTCATAAATTACAATAAATAATTTTTATAATAAAATTCTTCGCAAACTTCTATGTATTTATAATACTCTTTTATTGTTTATAAAAAAATCTATTCAACTGCAGATTTAAATTTAACTATTCTGATATAGTATTCATTTTAAGAACATTCTTAATACTAATCAAATAAATTTATAACACATTGTCAAATATGTACCAAGAGATATTAATATATCACTTCTTGAACGCACGCGATTAATGAAGTAATAAATTGTTTATAACAACACTCTCCAGTTTAAAATTAATTTATAATTCGCAATCAAATTCAAGAAAAAATTTTACTCATATAATAATTTTATTTGTCACATATATTAAATATAAATATGTATCCAGATATATGTACATATATTTTATATATGTGTGAATTTTACTTCTTCAAATGTTTTCTATATGTTACGCAACACGCAAAATTATAAATAAAATTCTGTTCCAAATTTATCGCGAATTATTATACATATATATATCATCTAAAGTAAATTCAAAACTCTTAGAATAAATCTTCCTCTAAAGAGTAAAATTTTATTCATAAATATTGAAAATTAAGCCATTTTTTATTAAAACCAGCTCAATTTTCTTCAGAGTAAGATTCCGCTTAAAAAATTTACGTCCTCAGAAAATTTATTACATATTCATAATATTATTTCCGGAGTGCTTGCCGATCACCTAAAAATCAGAGCATAAAGAAGTGCTTCTAAAGGAGATGTGCTCTCGATATATCATTCAGATAACATCACAGCAAGAAAGATAACTTTCCTTTTTATGCACATGCAGTAAGACCTTATTTTTGCTAGAGAAAGGAAATGGACTTTGACAAATATATTGAACGAAATTGCTGATTTATGAGAGAGAAAAACATGAGAAGAGTTTATTGAACTCCGATATATAAATAATCATATTAAAAAATCTATATGTATCAGTACCAAATTATAGATAAAAAAATCATTACTAAGTAAAAAACTTTCGTTTTTAAATGCCTAGATTGTAGTAATCACACATAGATATCAGCACATGAGATAATTCTCGAAGCAATGTCCGATTGTCAAACAGTCAAGCTAGATCGAGAGCACGCGTCTCGCAAATTGGACTGGCGCCGAACGTTTGATCTTTAAGAGAATAATGCGGAGGTCAATGCAGATAAGAATGACCCAAGCTACAAACGCCGACACCGTTAAAAGTCCATAAAATCCGCGCAAACGTGACCTGCAGTCAAAATCTGCACGTATCATCTCGCGAACGAATACGAATGGAGCCGGTTGCTGGTGACGTCATACGATATAAAGTACGCTCATCGTGAACACGCATGTATCCCCCGCATGTGAGCGCATATATGGGGTGTACTGTTATAAAAGGTGATGGTTCCTTTATGATTGAAAAAAGTGTTATAGCACGATTGGCAACTATTAGTTTTATAACTAACTAATAAGCTGTTAAATAAATCACGAAAAGTAATTCATTATTATATGCACATACGTATTAGATCACGCATATATTCGCAATTCGTGTTGACTTTCTAACCGTGAATTTCGATCAGTTATCTTGAACTTTGATTTATACTATTTACAATTGGCAGCTGAATATTATAATTCTATTACGGTAGATACAAGTATACGTTGAGCAATAATAAGATCAAGAATAATTATTTGAAAAAACCCATCTGTCTGCTTGAAAATGTTAAAATCCTTTAGCAGCATATTTAATAGATAATTGGTTAAAACCATGTAGGATTGCTTTTGAATGTTAGGAACGTACAGGATTCATAGAAAAAGTGAATCGTAAAATCCAAAAAAAATCAAGAATTTAATTTGCAATATTCTTCGTACTATACTTATGGACTATGCTTTGAGTATACGCAAAACGATATAATTATTTTTAAAAGCCCATCTATTTGCAAGTATTAAAATCCTCTTTGCACATAATTAGTCAGAATTGTGTACAGGATTGTTTATTGATTTTAGGAAACACAGAATTCAGAAGTAACATTCAAAAGAATATACAGCAAGAATACACTTTCGTGACGTTACACCCCATAGAATTTCTCCAGGCGATACATTCAGCGAGGCGGATGATCCATCGTCACAGCACAGCTCCGTGTGCAACCGAGATTGCATCTGCGATTGTCACTCCCGCGTATTCCTTCATACCGAAGAGGTCTTTCGGGCTGAATGCGATTCGCGACTGTAAGTCAGCGAAGTGTGCCGCGTACCGGTACCACCCGTTACACATGCAAAAAAAATTGCAATCGGTGCATGATGATATTTCCGCGCTGATTATACGATACAACTCCAGATCGTGACGGTCGTAGCAAATGGCTTGTGGTATCGATCCTTCTTATTCTCGACATTTTTTCATTGCAAGATTTTTGCAGCTAAACAAATAATTTCATTTCGGAATGACCATGACAAAAATAAAAAAAACCAATGGTACTTGCAAAATTCAAAGCATACATATTTTTAAAAATTTGGATGTAAATTTAATGAAATATTTATATAATCCTGTTGATATTATTAATTTGCCAATTCAAATCCATATTTTTTAAAGTGTAAGATAGGTATTTTAGAAAGTCTTCTACTAAATCAAATAATAAAATATAAAAAGAATAAAAAATATGAGGAAAAAACGGCATTTTCTTTAACGTTCAAAAGCTGCAAAACAAAAGTCTATTATATTTTTATAAAAAGAGAAATTCTAAATTCTTTGACTGACAATGAGAAAGAGTGGATGATTGTTAGTACACCCTGTATATTCGCGTTCCCGTATACGAATGGATGGAGTATGTGGGAGGAAGTGAGGGGGAGAGAAAAGAAGATTGCCCTATCTTGACCATCTTCGCATCGAAATCGCGTTACTCACGCAAACTTAAATTATGATCAACGACACGGAAGAGGCTGTACGACATGGCTTGTCTGACCAAAACCTGATATAGGTCTGTTACTGTGAAACATTGATAAGCGTATTCCACAAGAAGCTATTTTAAAGAAATGTGTAGTAATTTACAAACGATAAAATTACTCACACGCAATCTTTTTTTAGACGTTTATTAAGTTATTGCAATAAAGTAGTATATCGATTTAAACAAAAATAACTTTCTGTTGAAAACATTTTTAAATCGCTGAATGAAATATCACAATGAATCAACATAAATTAAAATCATCATTTTAAACAAATAATAATTTTTATCTTTTTTTCTAGATACACAATAATTTTACTAATTACTTTTTTACATCTTACTTTAGAATATACATGTTTAAATTTATTTGTCCGAACAATCAAAATATATTATCTTTTCGATTTTACTATACTATTGTAATAATAAATTTAATTGAAAAAATATTTTTAAACTTCAACAATTTTATATATATTAAGTAGTAAATTATTAAAAAAGTATTGTCAATAAACATTGTGTTTGCAGTATTTTTCGAATAAAAATATTTTTAATAATTTCAACAAATTGGTCAACGTGAAATAATAAACGCAACTGTGACTTTCGATTATTTACTTCAATTATAGATATGCCACTTTAGCTTTATCAATAAATGCAAATCAATAAATACAACACACAGTTATAAAACAAAGAAGATGACAGAGTAGAAAAGTATATCCAAGAGTACATTTATATGCAAAGAGAAAAGATGAAGTCATAAATACGAAAGAAAGTGGCGGCAAACATGACCCCGCTGATTTCATGCTGTGCAAGACTGACTAGCAAAAAGTCAAGAGAGAACCCTACGATCGAACTTTTTTCGAATTTATATTCCCTCGTGTAATATAAAACCGAGTTTTATTTCATATGTCATTGTAACACTTTCGTCGATTTCTCTGAAGTTCGACTAATTTCTTCTAAAAAGAAAATTTAACAAGATGAGTGAAAAAGAAGAGACCAAGAGACTATATAATCTCAGAATTTATCCCTATAAATTTATTTATAAATTTAATAGAAATTATACACTCATTTCGTTTTATATAAATTTAATAAGATTCCCTGTATACTTGTCGCATTTTGCCTCCTTTTCTCCAATAATCCTATCTAGTTATATCCTTATAGCTAGTCAACTGAGTTGATCCGTTTTCAATTTATCATCTTTTAACAAACGATTCTAGCACTATCCTCCCATCATTTCGCATTATTTGATTTTGTTTTGTTTCTTTTTCACAATATTATATTTTTTACAAAATGTCACATAAAAACGTGATGTGTAAATACATAACTAATTGTAAGTAACAAAAGCTTACATTTTATAAGCTAGCTCTTACATTAGTTACATATTTCAGTGCAAATTTTATGTAGTACATATCCAAAATTATTTTCAGTCTTAAAACGCAATCAGAAACAAAACTATAGTATTATAGTCAAAATTTAAATTGACATGCAGTTTAATAATATCTTTTGATATAATAGTAAATATCTTAGAAGGATATTAATAATTTGATGGTAATAAGTATTTTAATTATATTTTTGTCTGTTTTTTGTTTTCGATTAGTAAATCTGTCCCAACACATTTCGACAAGTTTGTACAGATCAATCTACTCCAATCGTGGATAATAAAAATCATATTTTGTACTCTAACACTATATCTCGAGCAACGGTCTTCCTTGCATCCCGATATTCCAGTCGTTAACGCATAGCAGACAGCATGTTACTAAAATTAGCGCGTTCCACAAGAGACGATTGCTCCAAAGGTAGCTGTATCTCGAAATATAGAAGGAAAAAGAAAAGAGAAAAAGAGAGAAGATAATCTCTCCTTTTCTCGAATTAACCTTGGTAACTCAAAAAGCTTTCATGAACGCTTTCATGGTGTATCAACGATATTTTTTTTTTAATTAGTGTAAAACGAAAATATAAATATAGAATGCGAATACATAATATAATCCGAATAATAAGACGAAATTATAAATAATATCAAAAACTTATTACTGATCGAATGAATCTTTTCGTTTCTTCAATATTTAAATATATATTTGTTAATACAATATTATATTCGTTGGCTAAATTTCTGAAGAAAATTATTTCAGAACAGTATTCCTAAAACAAGAAAACATAATAATAGCTTTGAATTTTATAATAAACTTTCCGGAATTACAAAGTGGAAGAATCTGATGTGCTCGTTTCCCTGCATGTTACATCTCTTTTCACAATTAAACGTAGAATCAGAATTAAAATATGCTTACAGTTTTCCAGTCATCGTTTAGAAATAATTATCAAATATTTGTTTTTCTTGCGAATGCGTCAACAATGAAATGAAAGCTGAAACACAATTTAACAACTTGCTCTGTCATTAATAATGACATACGTCTTAATTAACCTCATTAACTGGAAATCATATGAAAGAATTATTACAAAGTTAAACGTCATTTTACTTCTTTTTTTCGTCGATCAGACATGATTCAGCCGTACCTATCCATGCACGAATCCAACAGCTTCAAGACAATCAATGATCTCCTAAGCTCACGTTCGCGTCATCGTGTGCGTCACGAAAATGATTCAGATTATGAGAACATGAAAAATCACAACGTTATTCGTACTATTTATGATCAATTTTATGTGACTGTTCTAATACATTTGACATAACGCAACATGAATACGTAAACATTTTATATACATATTATGAATGCATCCGCAATCCGCATTTTAATTAGCCATGTATATTATACAATATATAATTGAGATATAATATAGTAGACAATATGTTATATACATCTGAAAAAACAGATATATTACAATTTGTGTTTATTATTCATGTTTATAGTTGCAAATTTACAATCCATGCGTTTGTATACGCAAATATATTCTTGGATATCCATTCACATATTATCTTTAAAACAATACAGTAATGGCTAAAAAAAACAGCACATTTTTTATAACAACAAATTTCATTTGTTTACATCTACTTTTTATTATATATAAATATAAATTTTATACAAATATAATTTAACTCATCTAAAAATATTAAAGTTTCCAGAGTTTCATAAAAAATTCTGTAAAAAATTAAAAATTAGAATAAAATAGGTTACTGATACGCAATTATTTAACTAATTGATTTGATCTGATAAATCCAAAATGATTTCATAAATTTTTTTAATTCTAAAATGTTAATCTTCCTTTTCATAGTTGTCCACATAATCATATTTCCCTTAGATATGTACTAAAAAAATAAAATAAAATATATATAAAAGTTAAAAAATATTACTATAAATAATAATAGAGAACGATTATATATATTATATATCTATGAAATGCATGTTCTATTAATTTTTTTTTCTATTCTTTTCTGATACAGAGAACAATTTCAATTTTTCAACAGTATTAATATTTTAAATCAGATTTTTAAATCGTTTTATAATTATAATTTGCTTTTGATATTTAAATTAGACAGTAAGTCAACTCTATTTTTGCATTTTATTTTATTGCAGTAAAAGAATTAATTCTTTAAAGAATTAATAGGTCCAATCCTTAAGATAATAAATAATACAACAATAAAATAATAATAATGCATAATAATAATAGTACTCATTGATACAATTTCAAATGTATTAACGTGAAATAAGGCCTCGAATGACAACAAAGTTCTTCAACAGATTGCGGACTCGCTTTGTCACGATTTCCTAATTAACCGACCTAAGCACGCGCACAAGATGACGCGCACGTTTGCATTAACAAAGTGTTCACCTGCACACGACACAAAACGGGAAGAGGACTTGTTCAGGAATAAAATTACAGTAGTCTAGGACAAACGTGGACAACATCACAGCCAATGTAACGGGGTAACAAAAACGCTATTAAAAATCTCTCAGACAAGCCTATGAATTACTAGTGTCATCATATTTTTTTAGATATATTTTTTTTTATTGTTTCAGATATTATATTTTCTCTTATCATTAATATCATTATCTAAATATCAATACAAAATATATTGTTAAATTTATATATATCGAATTGTTATAAAATTCATACCTATATTTCAAAATACAATTATTTCATATTTATATTTTCAATGTAATATTCCATATTAATAATATAAATAAACGAGTAAGTAACAACGTAATAATTTCCTTAGAAAATTTTATTTTTATATATTGAAATCTACAAAATTATAGACAGACTGTCAATAAATGTTTTGATATTTCGTATTGATTATATGATAATTTCTATCACAAATAAGTCTCTTTGAAGAATTAAATTTGCTATATCTTTATATCTGTACGGTGTATTATTATAATATTATTATTTGCGTCAATTTTAGATAATTTAATATTACATAGTAAAAATATTAGTATGCGTATAAGTAACAGAACAATGGTATGTTTCGTCAGCGCATTAATATCGCGTTACCGGGGCAATGAAGAAACTTTTAAGCGTGGCTCTTCTCTGACGTCGTCAAGAAAGGGCAAGAATAGCACTTTCTGCGTATCTTTCACGGTGCCTGGCCACGGTTTAACGATAAAACACGAATTACCTTGAACGCATCCGATGTGTTCTCTTTTTGTATGACGCGCATCACCAATACGTAAGCCGGATAAACCGAGACGCATTTTCACTGTATAGGGAATAGAAATTAATGGCATGCATTTGAGCAATAACCTAGATCGATAGTTCAATTCAATTCGAAATCATTGCGAGTTTTTCGTGCTCCGTAATATAAAATAATTATTAATAAAATATAATAACAAATTTAAGATTTAAAAAACTATTATTCTGAGAATAAATAAATGTGCACAAAATTAAAATGCGATTAAAATTTATTAGAAATAATCTATTAATATATCTCTATAATAATTCTCTAGGGCATTTTAGGACTTTAGGGCATTTTGTCTATTGTAAATTTTTGTCTACGAAAAAAACTCCGAAATGTGTGATTTAAGTGAATTGGCAATAACTGCCCAGTATACGATTATTTATTATTAAATAAATGACAAGTAGCGTTAAAAATAAATATTGCAATATTCAATATTATACTTTTTAATTTATGCATAAATTATTCATTATTTTATATATAAATATATTTTATTGTGTTATAAATTTCTATCCCGATATCTTATGACCCGTTTAGAATATTACGAGCATTTATATAAATGTAAAGATTGCGTATACATAATGTTACAGAATTGTAATGCTTAGAATATGTCACATTTCTAATAGTTTCGATTTACGTACCATAGTAGAATTACGGATATAATCGAGCGAGCGTCCGGTGGTTGCCCAGAGCGCGTCGTCAACCGGAAGACTACTTCCCAGTCTGTTCGACTGTGATCGACAGCCCGAATTAATCAAAGTCTGTCCTTTGTATACATGTCGATATTTGCACGCGAAATGCTTATAAAATACTACCACTGACAGTGGATCTTTACGTGAATTTAATTTAGCATTTATCTTTTCAAAATTCAAATTATATCAAATTGATAACAAATATCTAAAACATATTAAAGAGATTGTATTAAAACCCTCATATCAATAAATTAAATTATATATATATATATACATATATATATATATAAAACATCATAAAATGTTTAATTCGTTTTAAGATTCTTGTAGATTAACGATAACGCTCCTTTTATCTTTTTAAAAGTTAAAACTGTTGTTTACCGCTATACTTTATAATTAAAAGTCATTTATCTACCTCTTCTATAAGACTGACACTGACTCATTGGGCGGCGTAATAAACTTGTAAGATGTACAATATGCTATAAATAATCACTACTTTATATTTTTTACATAATAATTAATAGTAATTATAATGTATTTATAATAATAGTATTTATAATAATTAATTTATAATAATTAATTTTAAGATGTAGTAATGCGTTAATAGTCTATGCAGATCTTACGTGACGTAGTAAATACGTAAATGGTCAACATGCATAAATTTTATGGTATACAGTATATTATTCGAATAATCAAGAAGATGTTAACCTGTATGTTGTTATGTAAATCGAGTTTTTATCATATAAAGCACATTTAGTGCAAATTTATTGCGCACATTAATTTGTTCTTCCACGTTAAATTTTATGAATCTTACTCATCACTTACATGTTTACTCAAGCAATATGAAATCGCCAAAATTGGTATCGTAAAGATGAGTCTCTAAAGACAGAAGGATATTAAAATAAAATACGAGTAAAAATAAATATCCGAATATTAAAAATTATATTTTCGTTAATGTTTTTTATTCTTTGTCACTATATAAGCTATATCCAGATTAGCTATCGATCATTCGTTTTATTTAATAATGTAGTTGTTTGAATGCATGAGAATAATCTAATTTACAACATTATTCGTAACATTACGTTTTAGCATTCCTTACGCATCTAAATGCCTTACACATCTTTATTATATGAAATAAATTTATAAAAAGAACTTGTTTGCTCTGACAGATTTAAATTCTGGAATAAATTTGTTGAAGCAATAAAATTTCCAAAAATACCCATGGAGAATGACTTCCATTTCTTGGAGAACCCTTTTGATCGTATGATCAAAGTAGTTCGTAAATCGTACTTTATTTTATGTCTTGCTGTGTCTCAACAGTTACACTTCATGCGGGATGGTGAACATTGTCCACGGAAACATCTTTTAGCGGCGCTGTAAGTTTTTCTAAAGAGAGAATCGTTTGTAATCACAAGAGTGGCGTAATGAGGACCTCTCATGCTTACTCGATTCTCACAGTTATTCCACCTTCGACTGAGACAATTACGCGGTCGTTTAACTGCCCGATCGTGGACAACGCGGAATAATGAGAGAATGCACGGAGATTACGTGGCGATTACCGCCAATGATTCGGCAAATTTATTGATCGAAGTTTAGTTCTTACATTTTCCGACGGATCACAATGTACGTGCGCGAAACGTCTTATAGATTGCGTAAATGTGACGCGTGATTTTCACAGTGAACTTAATTTCTGAGATATCGAGTCATAAACAGCTTGGATTATTATCTATAATTTTTCGCTTCTGCCATTTCTGATTTCTTGAATAGTATTAAATTCTTTATATTACACTGTAAAAAAGAAAATATTAATTTTAACTTAAAGACGTTAGTACAAAAATGTTAATTTTAACATGTTTACATGTCTCAGAAAGTCCACTCTTTAGGTTAAAATTAACATTTTTTTTTTACAGTATTATCATATTCTTATATTTTCAAGATTTTTATGATTTGGGCAATATAAAAATAATATAAATATAGATAAATACATTACATCTTCATTTTTATAAGTAATATCGCAAAAAATAAAGTTATAAAAAACTATAAATTATAAAAAAGTATACATTGCACATAAATTTATGTAGATATTTGTAAATTATATATCACGTATTATTGCTTTACAATACACCTTTAAATTTATTTTTTCAATTTTCTCAAATCTTGAGATGATTGCTTAGTCTGATGTAACATGTATTATCATTATTAATTTCGTATCGGTGACATATAAAAACTATTCGCGAGATATGAATCAGGATTTCCATCAGTTCCACAACTCACAGAGTAATTGATCGTACGAAATCAATTTCTCTGAAACTCACAGAGTCATCGTGGTTTGCGTCAAGCATAAAACAGAATAAAGTAAATGCGGTTAATTCTTAAAAAAAAAATCTTTACGCACGTCTACGGTATAATGCGCTGCTCTTCGCTAGAAATTCCGATAGACTTTCTTTCCCCGCGAATTCTCGATCTCGTCGATTATCCTCGCTTCTTCTCTTGTCCTCAGAGAAAGTTGTCGTAAAGCACGTAATCGGCGGAATAAATTGTCCGACAAGGATAAGAGTAAAAGCGCGCGTGCCCGCGGATAAACGTTAAGCCGAGTGGGCAAGTAATTGATTAGATTGTTCAATAAAATAAAGCGAAAATTGTTAAACGATCGATATTGCTAGCAACGTAGAGTGCAAAAAATAAACTGAAGCGATTTCATCTATTTTACATCAATCTGTGGAGACAGCTCTAGGATAAATTAGATTACTTTAATACATTAACTGCCGCCATATAAAATAAAAGTGATTACCCAGGGCAGTTCCAAAACTTAACTTTGTCAACTCCGAGTATCCATTATCTTTATTCAATATTCGATGACCAACAAGGATAAAATGATACTCGGGTGACAGAATTGAATTTTGGAACGCAACCCAGAGATCATGCCAATAGAGAACACTAATATTCATATACGTGTTGAGAAATATCTTGAGATCCTCATGGCACAGAGATAAACTTCTTATCGATGGTTCTAATGATAGCTAATGTGTTAAATAGTTTCGATATTACTTTCTTCGCATTCTTTCCAATCAGAAGAAAAGTCAAGATTCTATTCAATAAAAAATAAAAAAATGTTTTAAAATCAAATCAAAATTTAATATACCTACATTATATTTATGTTAGATATCCCTAAAAAATATATTTTGGAAAAACTTTTTAATTGTAAAAAAAACAGAAGTTTATTCATTAAAAAAATATTCTAAAAAATAACCAACTATCAGACAATAATTCTTTAATAGATACAATATACAATTTCCAAACTTTATAAATCATCACGAATATTCCAAATATATTACATTATATAAAATTTACATTATATAAAATTAGAATCAAAGACTAAAAGAAAGTAAAATATCATTGATTCAGAATACAATTACATTATAATGTATCAACACAAGCGAAATCATTTACAATAATATTTGCATGATGATATCTCAATAGCATACCACTATAGTCATTAGAATTCAAATTGTATTGCGTAAAATGAAATAAATGAAACATTGAAAAGCGGACACTACAATAGTTTGTAATCTTGTCCAGAATAACAGGATCGCGCAGATGTCCGATCGATATCACATACAAAAGAATATCGTTCTATTGCTAAGAAAGAATTTACTTTCTCTCAAGTAATGGTTATCTTTAACAAGAGTATTTTCTTGATAATAATCTTAAAATATATTTATATTATAAATTTTACAAAAAACTGATTATCATGTAATCAAACCAAGAATTTATTTTCTTTTGAAGAATATTATAAAATTGACTGAAAAAGTGAATTTATAAAACGAGCAAATCGAATTTGTTTGAATTTAATAATTTTTTGAAGTATTAAGCTTACTAAAATTCAGAATACATTTCGAAATTTGATACTTGTAATAAACTTATAATAGATTTACAGATATCTAATCTTTGGAAATATTTGAAACAAATAATTATTAGCATACATTATGTACTTTTCTATGTGCAAATATACACGTTTATAGTCTAGCAATTTTTCAGTTAGATAACATACGGATAGATCGCGAGAAAGTGGCATAAATTTCCGAATCCTCTATTACTAAAAATAACCGGTTTCGCACGTTAATCTTGCCGCGTCATGCGTTCACGCATCCTGCTTTCTTCGGTAACAAGATTGAAAACGTGGGCTCAATAGCGTCATTTTGGTTTAACTTTCTTTTAAAACGAACATTGGCGCTAAAATGATCGCTTTCGCTTAAACGACACGTATTATCGTTTGTGCTCAATGATGCAATCACATGAAATGAGAAATCGGCAGATTCATATGTCAATAAGATCATTCAGAATATACCTAACGATCCATAACTTATATATTATTACCACTTCAAATAATGATTAAGTAAAATCTCATCGAGACCTAGTAAACTATTTATAAGCGATTATTTGTTGTACTCATTCGTTTCCTGATTCGAATCTGCAGCTTAATAAGCACTGTTATACTGTGAAAAAAAGTATTTAATTCTAAAATATTAAAATGTTTTATTCTTGTCTTCTTGTCTCATTTTTTAAACACTTAAACTACTAAATTTGTTTTAATTTTAAACTTTTTCAACAGACAAAACACTATATATTTGAATCTAAAATACTATTTCTTTAAATCCAAACTTTTTTAAATCGTTTTTAAATCGAAACACAATATTTTGTTTATTGAAAAAGTAAAACTAAAACATCTTCAAGTGTTTAAAAAATGGAAACAAGAATAAAATATTTTAATATCTCAAAATTAAATACTTCTTTTTTGAGTGAAGATATCAAAGGAACAATGGCAATCGTTTCTTAAATTAAATAACATTTTGTTAATTTTAACTTTCATGTGTGTCAAAATTAAAATCAATTCATTTCTGTGATTAGTTTTTGAAGTAAAATAACGTTCATAACAGACATATGCTCTTAGTAAATAGTAAAAACTAAATTTGAATTTTTAATACATTTTCTTGAATTAAATCGTTTAAAATTCCATTGTTTTAGTTAAATTAACAGTATATACTGAGTCACAGAGTAAACTCCTATAGAAATAATTATAAATAACTCAAATTGTGGATATACAATAATTTGAATCATATGAATTTAACAGTGTATAACAGTATAATGTAATAGAAAATGTATCTCATGTATGTATAACATAAAAAATATAATTAATACAATATATAAAGTTTCACACGTAAATTCTTTTGTTTATAACACATATTGTATCGTACTGTCTATAATATTCAATTAGTATCAATGATTTCAAAAATTCGATTAATAATAAAATTAAAAATTAATAATTCTAACAGTTCATTAAAATTATTAATTTTTAAAAGAATTTAAGTGTGAAACTTTATATATTAATTATATTTTTTTTTTTAGAATTATTAAAATGACAACTTAAAATTATTATTAAAACATCCGACGTATTTAATCGCGCAACTTTCATAACTCATCATCAATCGTATGTACTTATTTAAGAAAGCATGTATAAAGTTCATTAATCTTTGTGTGGTAATTCAAATAAAAATTAAAAGTAATAACATAAGAACATCTAGCATCTAAACATGTGAGTTTGCATGAGTATCCACTAGAGAAATACACGAGACAGCGAAACACTCCAGATGGACGGTCGAGTGACAAAGAGCTGAGCGCATCGTCTTCCCAGGAACACGTGCTTCAAAGAGAATCGCAAGTTTTATCTCTAAGAAAGAAATCCAGCTGAACCGAACCGGTTTCACGTTAATCGCCATTTCGCTTGAACTTGTCCAAAGAAAAATTGATGAACAACAAACGCTTGCTTTTTCCAACGCGGCAATTAGAATCTCCTAATTCTCAGAGTAAATGTGATCGAAAGTAAAAGTGCCTCATGTTTCAGATTATTCTTTTTTGTCTTTATTATTCGCGCAATGTACTTGTCTATGCGAGAAATATGACAATCACGTAGGTGAACAATTTTACTGCATTATTATGCAAAATGAAAACATTGTGTCAACGTGTTATTTTACATGCATATTATTCTTACTAACATAAGTGCATAAGTGGCATTTTTTATATTATATGCGAGGTTAACATATACTGTACATGTTTATTTGTTCAAAATTGCGAAAATATTACAAAGCTCATTCATAATTTCAAACATATAAATGTACACATTATAAGCAAACTTACAAATGCAATAAATGTTCTTAAGTGTTTATTTTTATTTGAATAAGAGATTAATAAATCTCACCTAAGACTAATAAACCTCAAGATTAATAAATTTTATCCTTTCTTTCGAATAAATATGCGCTAATAAATTATGAAAATTGCGCACTTAAATATTTCATCTCTTTTTATAATAATTTTAATTTTTTATTCTGATCACATTTTGTTTTAAGATAATACTTTTGCGTTTCTTAAAAAATCTATTTAATTTTACAAAATGTTATCAAAGTAAATTAATGATAAAAACCTATAAATAGTTTATATATATATTAAAAAAAATAAAAGAAAATACATGATTTTTTTTCTCAAGCTTCATACATGAATTTTAATTTACTAGGTTAAAAGTGATAAAAAGATTCGTGGGAGATTAAAAGTGATAAAAAGAGCGTGAGATCCTTCAATATTTTAACAAGTATAATAATGTACATAATATACGTATGCAACGGTAATCGCGATTAAATTAGCATTTTTTTCTTTTTACAAAATCTTTCAGTTCTCAAAAGATTATTCAATGAGGTAAATGTGTTGTAAATGTTAAGAGAACTCTAGACTCGCATTGCTTCAATTCACATTGTTTCAGCTCGCATGACAGCTATATGATTTATTTGCTAATTGTGCACGCTTGTAATGCGCCTATAATAAGTATAAAAGATAATGAGCCCAAAAAATAGAAATGATTCTTATAAAATCACGGAGATCGTAACTGTTTATTACTGTAAGAAATATTATTTCTGAAATAGGGACGTTCCAGAAAACGTCACATAATGAGAATTTCAAGTGTAATAGTAAGTACCTCTGTCTCTTACAAATAAGTTTTACATGTTGTGTAATTTAGTGCTAATTAATGACCAATTATGTTCTGTAATTGCTAATTTAGTGTTCAAATACGTTCGCAGAAAATGGAATTATAGATGAAAATACTTAAGATACGATTAACACTGCAGCGTACCGACATTAACAGAAAAAAATAGCATGAAAGATGAAAGGAAACCGGAGATGAATCGACCAAAAGTAATTACGATGAGTAATTACCAAAGAATAAATTGAGTTTGAAAAAAAGCAGTTACATCAGCGAAGATAATTAAATATTATGTTTTCTCGTAAAAATTGAATAAATCAATTTCTTAAATTTTAAAAAATGAATATTATTTACAAAAATTCCCAATATTTTTAAGAACCTGGCCTATTCCGAAAAATACTTATAAAAAAATATTTTTGATTAATAAACTGATAACATTTTGTTCTCCAAAAATTCATTAATTTCATATATATATATATATATATATATATATATATATATAATAAAGCTTTTATATTTAATTTATATTACATAATATATTTATTTATATTGTTTTAGCTTATATTTTAAAATTTAATCTTTATAGTTTTCATATATTTAAATTTTTTCTAAATTATATTTAAAGCACAAAAAACAGAAAGAAATAGATAGAATGCAGATTTTATAGTTTCAATTCAATATCATCCATTTTTGCAATTTCACAGAAAATGTAAAAATGCATGTAATGTTAAAAATGCAAATATAAAATCTATTTTTATTTCATTATAGTTATTCGCAACAATTTGTACTCGTTTACATTCGCGCATTAATATCAAATTAAAATTCCGCAACGACTTCAAAGACTACAGAAATTGGAAATTATACACGATTAGATACGCAATCCTCCAATGTTCCGTCACTATGTGCACCTTGCATGCAAACATTATCTTCAGTTTTATCCATCGGTCCGACACGATTACATATTGTTTCCGATGTTGAGAACTGTTGCGCAATCGTCAGATGACAGAGTACGTTCTAAGCAGATGACGCGATGAAGTGGTGATTCCACTAAAAGCGCAATGAGTTATGCACAAGTCGCAGACCGCAAAGAGTAGTTTCGCTGTTGTAGGTGAACAACGTGTCGTTGTTTCCAATTAACTCGCGCGTGTTGAACATTTCTGAGCAAAGATGCCGATAGCTGTTCTACATTAACTCTATCGCGAGGCAAAAGGAAGTTCACTCATGTTTATATAAGGTATATGTGAATTGCCTTATAGGTATTTGCGCACATTTCTACGATAAAACAATTATTTTCCAAATGCGCACTTTACAAATGCAGAAATACTGAAGATGATTTTTACAGTGATATGTACAGAATATATCACATTTATTGAGAAATGCTTTAAGAAATTGTTTTTAACTTATGGCTTAAAAGCCATTTCTTAAAAGAAAGATATCAAAAGCTATTATTTATCGCGATCTTATAATTCTCACTGTTAAATCTTTTACACAACTAATCTCGAGTAACACAAATAAATCTCGAGTAAAATTTTGCTAAAATAGAATCGATGTAGAATTAATAAAAAGCACATTTTTATTATTCGTTCAAAATCTTGAGAATCGATAAAAATACTGACGTAAAAGAAATTAAAGTTGGTCAAACTTATACTAGTTAGAGCAAGAATCTTTATAATAATGCAAACTTTCAATTGTTATAAAATAAATATCTATCATCTATCGAGAATTGAAGTAATTGAAAAACATGTCTAGTTATTTTTAGAATAAAGAAATATTATTAGGTGTTGGAATTAATTCGTAGCGTTTTACAAGTGATGAGAAGTACTTTCATTAATGTATTTTTTAATGCTCATGTGAAATAAATAACATTCTTTCATTAAAAACGCTACGAATTAATTCCAACACCTAATAATATAATATTAGAAATCAAAATAGATTTCTGAGAATACCAATAGCTGTTTTACAACATGATACGTGTCGATTTTTTATAAGATATTAAACTAATTCTTTATGAGATATATTAAACGTGCGCAAATATTTAGTGATAAACTTGATTTCATCTATATCGGCGTCCTTGATCTACTATCTCGCATAAAGATTAGGAATGCAATCATTGTTGTCAATTACATAGTGACCAGCTATATATCGACTTCCGTGTTGTGAGCCTCGGTTTCTAAGCAACACCGCATTGCTGTACAATTCTGTGGAAACGATAATCGAACGCGACAATGAAACGCGCTACGAAAAGTCATTGACCTTAACGAGATCCTTATAAGAGAAAAACGATTATTACGTCCTATAAATCTTTTAGGCTCGGTTCCACCAATATAAGATTAACTTTAATCTTGATTCAACTTACTGTTTAGATCTTTTTTTAATTTTTAAAATTAAATAAAGATAAAGAGTAAATTGAAGAGAGATTAGAGTTAATCTTACGCATTGATGAAACTGAGCCTTAGAAGGATAAAAATTTTTAAAAAGGTTTTTAATAACACTTATTATAAACAATGCTAACTTGCTAAAGAAAAGTAACTTGCCGATATTATGAGTAAAACGAAACATATGTCGGTCTTTTATTCATTTCTATTAATGTAGATTAACTTTAATCTCGGTTTAACTTACTTCATCTTGTTCCGATTTTCAGAGTCAGAAAAAGATAAAGAGTAAGTTAAATCGAGAGATTAAAATTAATTTACATTGGTAAAAATGGACATTAGAAGAAGAAAATTGCCATCAATCCTGTGCATCAAAGCGAAAGTCTTTATGAGTCGAAATAACGGCAATGAAAATAGATTTTATGAGACGAAACCTATCCAGATAGAAGTTGCATCTACATAAATGAATCGGATACGTCATTGTGTGTATCCGTCCAGAAAATTGATGGAAAGTAGCCTCAAGCCAAGGTGGGCAAAGCGTTTCGACTGACTCAATTCGTTGAGCAATTCGAAAGCAAAAAGCTAATAAACGATTTTAAAAAATCAAGGGACAACGAAAATGGATTATGCTAATCTGCGATTAATCTGCAAGATTAACATGAATAATCACTTTAAGATAATTACTGTGCTTTCAAAAGCAACTATTGTGCAATCGACTAAATTCATCTTATCTCTCTCTCCTTTTTTTTGTACTCTCTCTATTTTATCTCTTTTATCTAAAATCAATCATTTAATGTTAATACAAATAAAAAGTGTATTCGCTCAAAAAAATAATATGATATTGTGACATAACGAGTTTTTCTACTTTTAAATCATGGGTTAAAAATTTCGAAGCAAATTTAAAACTAATAATCGATTTGTGTGTGCAATGATCATATTGCATTCTTGAAAAACTACGTGCAAAATTATGCTACGTGCAAACATGAATAAAAGTTAAAGATAGTAATATTTCGCAAGATTTGATTAAGAATGTAATATTAAATTTAAAAACGGTATTTCTATTCTATTGAATTGTAAGTAACTTGCCAAATGACTTTCATCATTCACAAATCTTCTGTTACCGTCATATTTGATTACCGATTGATTACATCAATCAATGACAATCGAATCTAATCTCATCTAATGACTATAATTTTCTCAGGCTCAAATATACCATAACGATTATAAGTTTTCAAACAATTTTTGTGTAATTAGTGTAACACAAATGCATTGTAATAATACGTAAAATTCCCCAAGTGATATTACATAATGAGTGCATTATTATCTATTGGCAATTCATGAATTCCGATTTATCTTTTATATACATGTGCAAAATCCACTTCATATACTCTCTGCTTGTTAATTTATAAAGGAATGAATTATCACGATTGCTTCCAATGATCATTCATCAATTATTCCTCAATTTTATTACCTTCATCGGCAAAGAAAGTTGCCACGTTTAAAGAATTATTTATATGCATTTCTATGGCAAAATACTTATAATCTTTCATTCAATAAAATTGCAATATATACGAAAGAGCGTATCTAAAGAAAATAATTATTTAAGAAAATTATGACAAGTAACGTTATAGACGAATAATTGCTACGCCTGAAGTTCGTATGATTGAAAGAATCTATTATAAGTAAACGTTTATCTTACTTAAATGTGTCGCGTTAAATCACTTTTGCAATTTTATTGGAATGCGTCTCCGTAGACGATGTAAGGAAAATTAATCGTCATTTTCAATACTTTTTGCAGCTATTAGAGGAGAATTACTAGCGCAAGTCTGTCCAGCCGACTGCATACACAAACTTTTTCATAATCACATCACATATCAATGGAATTAATCCACGGTCTTAATGGGCGTTTCGCTCAGAAATTACATAATGAGAAGTTAATGATTTCAAGACGATCACGTAGACGTTGCGGGCTTCCTCGACTATAAATATCAACCTGGAGTGTCCACACACAGTCTCGCAACTAAGACTTTAATATTCGCAACGCAAGTTGCGCTACGCAAGTATTGATTTACGATCGGCGACGTGCACGAAGTATCGTCCGCGCGCAGAGAAGAAGATAACAGACCGACTGTTCGATCCGATGATTACTCGGCAATAATCGTCGCTACGATTTATATCGTAGCGACGAGAGACCCGTTACAGCAATGCTGAGATAGAATGTTACAGAGGACAGCTGCGGCAATACGGGAGCTAAAGCTACCTTTTTCTAACGGTTATTGATAGAGATACCACATGTCCGATTGCAAATTTATAATCACCGCTACTGATTAGAATAAGAATAACTCGATAGTCTGTACTCATCTCGAGATACATCGTGTAACAATACTCGTGACTCGTCCGTTTAACGAAGCAATATGAAACTAGCACGTGAGCTGCCGTTGTTCTATATTAGCCTATCGATTAGCTTATTAAGGCTCACTTTAGGCTATAATCTTCATTAGATTTCAAAATAGAATTTTATATATTTTCTAATTGTACATGCCGTATATTTTGATGTTACAATGTATTATAATAATTATTTTATACATGTATAATACTTAATATGTATTCTGAGTTTTCACATGTTTTCATATTACATAATATATAAAATTATAAGTGGAATTCTATTCTCAATTCTAACACAAACTAAAGATTTTTAGAATGATATATTATAGAAACGTAATTGAATATTTATATGTCCAATTCTAAATCTGTTCTTAATAACGTACATATAACCGAAAATATGATTTGTTAAAATAAAAATAGTCTTACGGAAATACTTTATTATTTGATATGAACGAGATTTATATGATAACCGAAATACCAATTGGTAAACTAAAGTTGAATTTATACAAAATATTTTACATGATTATTTTTCTTTTCAACAAAACTATTACAAAATAAACTTCTTTGCTTTCAAAACATGCAATATTCGTACCACACATAATACATAAAGAATCTTTTTAAAAGATATTTTTATAGATATTCAACTTTTCTTTTCTATGGTGACCCGTCTTGACAAATAATCAGGGTTCCCTTTCACACCTCGTACATATAAAAGCGCGCAGCTGATGCTCCGAGTCAGCTGATGCTGACAAAGAAGCACTGCTTTCAGAAAACACATGGTACCCACTAACAGCACGTTGCTATTCGGATATATATGTTTTCGTAGAACTTTTAATTTTTATGTGTTAATAACCTGCTTATAGAGAATTCTTCTGAGCCTCAATGCGATTAACTTTTCTAACATTAAATATGACCAAATCTGTCCTTAAATCCTTAATTTTTTGTAAATTTTTAATTGAATAAAATATATTATAAAATATTTTTAGAAAAAGAGAGCGAACTTTTTATGAATTAAAAATCGATAATTTTAAGATAAAGAATATAGTTTAAAAATCAATAATTTTAAAATAAAGAATATATTTTTTTACAAAATGTCAATCATCTTAAAATATAAAGTACAATAAAATTTAATATTAATCATTTGCAAAATTTGAATTATTAATTACAATATTTATCTTTCAAATTGGATATTATTCAAAATTATTCATGATTATAATAAAGATATTAAAAGGTTATATATATTGTACATATATTTACCACTCTTTTCATCATGAGTATTTATTAAGTTGAGTAAATAAATCTCTCATTGCGATTTAACTCATACATTTATACAGACTATTCAATTAATTTATATAAAATATTTCTCTCTGGTTGTACCGATCAATCAATTGCAATTTCTCAGATTGAATACTTCACCGAGGTTAGCATATTATGAGCTGGAGTCTGTTGTAGACGGAGGATCGGTTAGGGACCCTTGCCGTTCGAAAAAAGAAACAACAAAGAATACGGTTTGTATGCCGGTGAAGGCTGCGTTGCCAAGTATCCAACCATCTTAAACTGGATCATTGCTAACGGTACGAGGAGTATCTCTCCTGCGTAATTTCTGATCTCTCAATTAACCCTTATTGCAGAATCACTTTTTGCAAAAAGGTATTTCGAAAGAAACGCGAGCTAATCGAAAATAAATCAATAACCATGAGAAAAGCTGCGAGTTATTGCTTGTAAAAGCCATTATTTGAAAAGAGTTAATTAAAAAATACCCATATTATACAGATTTAGTATATATTATACAGAATTAATATTCTCAATTATTCTGTAAATATTATTACCTAGCATTTTAATGTTAATTGCTAGATAATATTTCACAATTATAAAGATTTACAATAATTTAATTATTTGGGAATCAACTAATAAGTATGTAAATAATATAAATAAACAAAGAGACTTATTCGATCAATAGCAAACATTGATATATTCAGTGGGTCGTTGCTTTGTTGCTTTTATTCTTTGAAATACGTATTATATGACCACATTGAATTGATATATTAAAAAATATAGAAAAATTGTCATCAACGGACATTTCCAATTATTAAATACTTCAAATTGAATTCATATCTCTCGTAAATCTAATTCAATTGTTCCAATAATATCTATTGTCATAAACAAGTGCAATTGATCGAATGCATCCTATGTGCAACAAACAATTAATTACATAATGCAACGTTGTCGATATTCCAGAAGATATTACTACTATGTGTATTGATAAAAAAAAAGTAAAATTCGTTGTTTTCTGTAAACCGTTATTTTCTAACGGTTAACCAAGTAATTGTCGGTCAACCAGAAAGTTCACAGCGAAAAATATAGTTAAAAAGAAGTTGTAAATGATCCTTTTGGTCTACAGTTATGCCGGAGCCTGGCATCATTCACGGCAAGATTTCTCATTCGTACATACTAAAATAAAGTAATAGTAAAAAGCGATGCAATCGAATAAAATTCCATCAGGTAAAAAGCTTAATTGGAAATATTTTTTAACAGTATCTACATAAAAGATTAAAATGTTATGCTGTAAGATCAATTTATGTGCAATTAATATCTTAATGTATTATTTATAAGATTATAAATTGTTTACATATTGCTTCTCAAGCTGATGCTAAATAGATAAGGTAATCAAATATTTTTCTCGTCTCATATCGACATTTTAATTACATTTTAGAGATTAATTTCACAGAATCAATTCAATTCACAGAAATCAATATTTTATTTGAAAATGACATCATTCTTGCGAAATAATTTATTCAAATCCATTGCTCCAACGTATGCAATTACTTTTGGTGTGCGATACGAATTTGCAACCGAAAAAATTTTCCGTTATAATCCGCAATAATCTTTTAAGCTTATGCTGCAAAATGAGCAATGACTTTGCTACGCTGGTAGGATTAAGGCGTATTATCGATCGTTCCTCCGGATTAGATCGTTCACGCGGTCTCCTATCGTGCGAACAATGTTCATTCGATACCCGTTTTACTATACTTTGAAAATGACACTTGATTTACGGCTCCGTTTTACAACGCAATCCGGCGTTACATATACATATATAACATAGTATATAGAAAGTCCGTATTCTTATCACTACATTAAACAAGCTGATCTGAATTTGTTACGTATTATTCATTCATCTCTTTATGTAAAATCAAACTGATATCTTCTCCTCAAATTAAAAAATAATATATAACTTCTTTAATAAATCTACAAAAAGATGATTTGTCTTAAGGTTTTCTTCTGATAAAATTATAGGCAATAATTAAACTTGTCAAATTAATATTTCTAATCACTTTCTATTTTAAAAATTCTAAAGAAGAAATTGCACGTTAAAGCAAATATTTGCGTTAAACAAAATTCAAAAATGTTTCACGTAAACATCACGATCAGGAAATTGTTAAGTATTTTCTAAAATATTTAAAAAGATATATTTAAAAATTAATTATAGAAATGATTAATTGATAACAATCGAGCGTCAAGTATAAAAGTTCTGAACGCTTTTATTGCAGACTTCTATTTATACAACTGCTTGTATCAATGACAATATTAGCAGTTGTACATAAATAAATAGTGACGTGGTTAAGACCAGGAGCATCGAAGAAATAGACATTGTAACGTAAATCATGATGCATGTTGTTAAATATTTAACGTTTCTGCGGGATCAATTTGCATAGCGTATTTAGAATACTCGTAAAGACTCAAAATACGCATTTGACAATGAACTGCGCCATGAACGGTAAGCTCATTTCTACAACTGTATAAGTACAGTTGTAAATAGTTGTAGTTGTAAGAACTAAGAATTAACCAGTCACAGCGAAATATAAGGAAAATATTCGACTCTGATTGTTCAATTCTTATAACCACAACCACTTACTATAAATTATAATTAGTTATTTAAATTGAAAAAGAAATGTATTAAATTTTAATAAATACTCGTTTTTATAATACCAACTAAATATTTACTAAATGTAGACATATATTTATTTGCTATAAAAATCATTAATTTGATTTAAGTATTATTCTTTTTAATATAGTAAATATTTATTTATTACAAGTAAATATTTGGTTAGTACTAATAAAACAAATACTTATTAAAATTTAGAATTTTTTTTCAGTTTACGCTTACGCAATTATAGAATAAACTTTACAACGATTCATACGTAGCCACCAGCGTGATATTCTTATCACTCGATTCAAACTACATTGATACCATTTAGTTTACCTAGAGATTCTTCAATAACAGAGGTGGTCACGAGCACTTTTGTCAAGATGAAAAAGAAAGCTATGTGTACTATCTGTTTTTGTATATGTTATCTCATTCTAACTAATATCTTACTGAAGTTGATAAAAACGGGCCAAAAAGATGTTTGTCATGACTAGACTCTGTTATAAAGTCTCTACAGTTTCACCTAATTTCAGATGAGAGTGCCTCTCAATGTCTCTTTCTAAATCAGTCATAGTCGTGACGTAAACAAATCTCGATCTCGTGAATCTCGGTCTTACAACCAATCCCCTATCTTTCTCTCAGAAACTTTTTGTCGAGGCCGTTTTAAACGAACGTTTCGTTAACTGGATTAGTATCAATTCATGCCGGCTCAATCCTTAGTAAATATGCGGCGTGGCACATTGCGAACGAAAGAAACATACCTAATGTATTGGATGTATCCGTGCCTGGCGTCCTCGAGCAGGAACCCCGCAGGGTTCCTCATCTCAATATTTTCGAAGACCATCGAAGTCAGTTCACAGGACACTCCGCGCACTCGACTCGGCTAATCGCTCGACTCCATCAATTTTTCACCGCGGCACTCGTCTCGTAGACAGAACGGAACATTGATAAAATGCGGTTTTGCTCGTCGCCTTGACGGCGCTTCAGAACGTTGCGTATCCCCGAGACATCGTCCCCGTCGGTCGGACCGGCGCGCGTCGCGACAAAGGCGAAACGACGACTCCGGGAGGCGCGCAAGCACTGTTCCACTTCGCGCCGGGTTCACGATGCGCGACAGGTCACGCATCCGCGCGAGCGAAAGCGAGAGGCGTATCACGCCGTACCGACACGCGGACGACTTTCATCGATGCAAAGTCGCGAGACAACTGGAGGCAACTGAAGGCCTCACCGCCGGGAGCAGGCGCACCGCGCGCGCAGCCTCCTCTTCCTCCCCCCCTCTACTCCGAATGCCCTACCGGCCGACGCCCCACCATCCGACCTCGCGTACACCCGTAGCGGCTTCTCGGTCGATCGAGAGAAGGCGTCACACACACACACACAGGAACGAAGAGAGGAGTTTCACTGTACCAAACTGGCATCATATAACACATTTTCAACATTTTCAACATTTTCATTGCGTGCACCGCAATGTGCAATTTATCATATGTTCCTTTACTTCAAAAGTGAGGAAAAGAATTGAGTTGCACGGAGAAAAGGGAAAATTCTATCCTTTAACTAGACAGAAAATTATTGACTCAATCAAATAATGTATATATCGTAAACAAGAACATATTCTTAACATGATAAAATGTCATTTTGATTTTATCATTTTTATTTCACAGATTTAAAAAAAAAATTACTATTTTTAGTTGTGACGATTTTGATGATTTTTTTATGAAGTTAAGTCAGTTTACTTTTAATGATTCATAGAATAATATTCACTTAACTCATTCATAGTAATAATTAGAAAATTACATTTTTATAAATGTCATTTTTTAAGTAAGAGAATGATATAATTTCCTTTCATTTAAAAAATCATGTGATATATGTAATCTTTTTTAAAATCCAATAAATCATAACTTTTTATTTAAAAAATCTTGTTTCGAGCACGGTGTTTTCAATTAATAACGACGTTTCAATGACAAAACACGTTAATTCTTTTAATTAACGAGCTATCGTATTATTAATGATCATAGCAGTCTGTCAGTCGACGTTTTCAATTTTTTCCTTGAGTTTTTAGAATGAAGTAATTACAGAAAACACGAGAAGACCTTGGTGATTTGCCGTCATGCGTTTCACCCTCATGAAATCATTAGCCTGAACACTTCAGATATATGTGTATTGACTTACAAATATACTTATTTACAATGTTATTAAAGAAGAGTTGTATGTAACTATTTCTTTCATTTAATAAAGAAATTTAATTATAATTTATTTAGCCAACTTACAAGATTTTTCTTTAACAAAAATTTTACTGAAGAAATATGCTTCGATAATTTATTTCTAAATTATGTCAAAAAGTTACATTTTTTTGTGTCAATTTTTTTACTTAATTTTTAAAATACTTTCTAATATATTTTTCTTGTGTTAAATTAACACAAAAATTTGAGAGTACGTTTGAAACAAGTACGTGTGTTAAGTTTAACTCAAATTTTGTAAATCTACACGAAACTGTGCTAAACGTAAATTTTATGAAAGACGTACAAAAACATTACATCTCATTTGAATAAATTCTAATTATTGAGTTGTCTGTGCATGTCATTCGAAATGTGAAAGATATGGTACTTGCTAGGCGAAGGCAATGAATGTCTCTTAAATTGTATAATTTAGGAGGCGACGGCATCAACGTCAATCAACGTCGTGTCTGTCTCGATCTTCTATTCCGAATGTTTTATCGCACTTGTATATTAAAAGATATTAATCTATAAACAAAAAACATGGTATATAAACTGGACTTAATGGCGCAAAGTAGTCTTTAATCAATGAGCAATCTCACCTCGGAGTTATTACATTATGCCATCGAATGTATTTACAGAAATGTATTGCGTGTTACACGACGCACGTAGTATTATAGCAATTGTCCGTAACGAGAGAGCCAATTGCATAGCACCTAAGGGCATGATAGTCGCACAAACAGATCAAAAGGCAGCGAATGCATTCTAATCGCGAGCTTCGCAAACGGTGACGCGTTTCTTATTTCCATTATTACAACAACTTTTCCATTCGTCAGATTTCTAGTGATCAATAGCAAAGTTCATTGGAATTTCTAACATCCTACTTTTATATTCGAATCAAATAGTAAAAGACATCTATCAGATATGGTAGTCAATAAGTGTTTCTATCTCTGTCTAAAATTGATTATTCATACACAGTTATCAAGCAATGACAAGCAGTTAATAAGCAGATCAATATCTCAATCGAACTTTTAAAGATACATACAAATATAAAAATATAAAAAATTCTACATAACGAATAGTGTCATAAAAATATAACATCTCAAAAAGTTTACTATCCACGGAGAGAATTTTTTTTAATTTATCCCGAAAATATGATAATTGTGTACAATATTTTAAAGATTTTTACTATGCACTTCAGTAAAAATAATCAAATTTATTTTATATTTTATTATAGTTTTATTAATGAATGAGAGACATTTACATAAAATTCTTCGAAATGCAATGTTGTTCCAGCACTACCATATTTTCAAGGTAAATTCTAAGAAAAAATTCTCTCCGTGTACAATGCTCTTATTTTCTTACAATGAACATCTGTCACCATTGACATACTGTACTAGTTACTATTGCTGTTTCTTTATATAATAAATACATTATACCTTATATACAACAAAAAACAACCTAGATATTCAATTAATTGTTACTTGTCGACTGCACATGATAATTGATTTTAGACAGAAACTCGAAACGTTTCAAATATTTTATGTCCCATTTATAATAGAATTCATATATGTGTATATATTCGTTTATAAAATAACAAGTATAATTAAAAACAACTGTGTGATTTAGAATAAACAATGAAAATTAGAACAATTAATTATATATTTAAACAGTAATCGACTATATCTGATACTTTCGCTATAATAATTAAAAATAATAGATATTTTTGAAAGATGATTTATTGCAAATCTATATTTTTTTCATAAATAATTATTAAGATGTAAATACTTTTACTCTATCATTGATATGTAGATTCTTTTTCCTTACTCAATAATATGACTTTAACTATCCTATTGCAAACAATGACTCATCGCGCACCATCCTATACACTAGTAGACCGTTCCTTCGAGATCTCGTTACACGAATCGTTTCTCAATTTTTTCACTGTCAAGGGGAGCGCATGCGACGCATTAATCATCTGCGTCAACCAGTCCGGTCGTATGATTGAAATTGCGGTTACATACCCGTAGGGTAGGTGAAACTAGGTCGTGTTGTATCTAAGATTGTAAGATAGTAAAATGACTTCGCGGTGTATTTCGATGTTATTAATGTTTTTATTTACAACCGAGTATGTATGTATCGGGTGATAATAATCATTAATCCTCTTCATCGCCAAACATTTTGCATATAATTTGCGAGCAAATGCAGAAGACTTACTAATGCGTGAACTATGCGAGAAATAACATCAATATTCATAGTGCATCGAACTCTTATGTCATGCATATCAACGATGTTGAACCAGGGAGAAATTCTCTCTATCCCCATCAATAATTCTTTTCGGAATGGCCAAACTATCAGATTTTTTAGCACGGCGTGAAAGAATATGCCGCTAAAGCTCTTCGAAAGTCGTGTTGTGAATATTCATGTAAGTAAGTATTAAATGGATACTATCAATGATTTAGCATGTAATATAGTCATTATTTATTATCATATATATATTATATTATGCATAAATTAATTATTAATCTACAAGATTTCGATAAATTTCATTAAAATTTTGTAAAAAAATTAAATTTCTTATACATGAATAAAAAAATTTCAAAGGAAGTATTCGAGATTTAGATACTAAATTCTA
This sequence comes from Acromyrmex echinatior, assembly GCF_024713525.1. NCBI lineage: Eukaryota > Metazoa > Arthropoda > Insecta > Hymenoptera > Formicidae > Acromyrmex > Acromyrmex echinatior. The sequence continues at coordinate 8,780,522 of NC_141854.1, forward strand.
AATTATTTCAAAATACATCGAATACACAGATATTTACGGATTCTAAACACTCGGATACAATATTTATACGGATCATAGAGCAGCATAGTGCATTCGTGATAAACGCCACGCATGCCGAGATGTCACGTTATTCATACACATGTCAGCTGACATCATCGGTGCATCGACCTTCGTTGCGATTGTCGTATGTACGTATATATGTTTGCTCTGATTTGCCAGTTCATCCATGCAAAACGCGAGTGAACACCGTATAAATACTATAATACGTTCAGAGAAATCTTGCACAAGGAAAGGAGACAGTCTGGAATCCATCTGTCCCGCTTGATAAACAAAGACTATTCAGGAGTTCCCGATAGAGGTGATCATTGATTCCTGATTAAATAAATTTACTTAATTTATAGCCGTCGGAATTATTTTTCAATAGAATTATTTGCAATCAACGCTGGTGTATCTTAAAATAGAAATAGCTTCGATTCCACTGTTTTTTTTTAAATATAAATCAGATACCACATAATTGTAAAAATTACAAAAAATATTAATAATAAGGATCACGAAAGAATTTAAATAATATGTACAAATATGATGAAAATTTATTCTATAAAAATTCTATAAAAAAATAAGTTAAAAATTTATTTTTACAGAATTTAATTACGAATTACAGATTTTTACAATCTTCTGCAATATCAAAGATGACGTCATCACACCTTATAAATTAATACCAATGTTGCAATAAATTGCTGTATTGTGCAATAATTAATAGAACTACAATTATAGAACCATATAAAATTAATTACTTTCTAAATTCTTTAAAATGAATCTCACTCCAAAAAAGTGTAATCTCACTCCAAAAGAGTGAAAATTAAATTTCCAATACACAGAAATTGTTTTACTCAGCGGATCTTCATGCCTTTTGAAACTGTTCATACTAGTATCCACATCTTTTGCAAGAAGCTAATAGTACGTAATATTGCATTAAGGCACGCGATGTGAAAATCTCTGCGATACATGTCATATCACTTTTTACGTTCTCATCAAGAGGCTAAGGAAGGATGACAAATGGGTCTAACGAACCCGCAACTCATTTTATCTCCTGTTGATGTATTCTCAGTTCTGTCGAGAAAAGAGAGTCTATGTCTAAAAGATTGGAAAGGCACGTAATCGCTAGCGAAAGTATAAGATCTTCAGAAAATCGAGAAAATAAATTTGTCTTTCGCGTCAAATGAAATCTAACACTGTAACATAAGCTAATACATTTATTTTTACATATATCTTTTATATGTATATATATCATTAAATATGTTTTAACTTTAAGCATAATTTATAATATAGATATTTATCAAATTCAAAAAGTATCAAGAAATAAAAATAAACAAACTAAAGAAACTAATAAAGCAATCTGTGCTTTCAGATATGTTATTTATTCGTATTTCACTTCTTCTGTTTACTGAGTAAATAACACTAGAGAAGGTGCTTATCAATGAAAACTGATGAACGCTTATCGATATACATTATACGAGTACCTATGATACGAGATAAACACCAAGCGAAAAATAGCAACGAGAAAAAAACCGGAAAAGTGCAGGGGAAGGGGATACATCTCAAGGGCAATTATGTAAATGACACGAGAGCACAATGAGAGGAGGTGAAAGAAAAGTGTAATTCTGTCCAACATTTTTATTTCTTCGCCCTTGAGATTGAAACCCTTCCCCTTTGCACTTTCCGGTCTTTCCTTGATGCTATTTTTTGCTTGATATTTACGACGCAGCCAACCATTTAAACCTACCATGTTTTTTTCATGTAAACCCACGTGAGTTTAAACGCAATTTTTAATTATATCAAAATTTAATTATAGAATAATTGATATATTAAAAATGCATATATGTATTACACTTAAAAATTAATTCAATATTTTTTTCGTGTTTAATCACAGTGTAAGTTATTGTCTAAAGTAAGCTTTAACATAGAATACATAATGGAGGTTTGTTCTGCTTAGTAAATATACAGTGCTTCATTGCACGCTGTTACCTCATCATGGTTAGAGTAACAGTGCGTAATGCCGCTTATGAGCGCGCAATTAAAGTCTCCTTAACGGGGAAAAGTAGCGGAAAGTTCAAAGGGTAGCTGCGTCGATTTTTATCTATTACCGTCGCTAAAAATATTCTGCGCTAACGTCCATGGAAAGATATTATTAAAACACAAAAGCATAAAATTTTAAATTAATAATATCTGTAGTTAATTTTAACTATAGCTAGATACATTTCATTTCTATCTATATCATAATATTAAAACAGAAAGATGTAACTATCACGTAAAATACGATCAAAATTAATTTAACAGTAAAAAACCTGATTTTTATTGAGAAAACGTTCAACAAGAGATTAAAGTATGGACAAAAAATGCAAAAACATCATGTTTTACACATACATATATACAGAATATATCACTAAAGTATGTGTGTGTATTACAGAGTATTATAATATTCATAAAATTAGGTAAAATATGAAATTTCCATCATCCGTTTAATAAGATAAAATCATAATGAAATTAGTTTTTTCTAAGTTGTAGTTTCGAAGATCTGAAGGTTACCTTTATTTTTTCCAATTGAAAATAAAAATTATAAGATTTCTTTTACATAATATAATTCTTCTAGTTATTCTGTATATAAAAGTATTAAATTTTTTGGAAAATTAATAATTTATGAGATATTTTATATTTTATTTTGACACATCTTAATATGAAATATAAAATATGTCGTAAACTATTCTTTTTTTAGTTATTTTATTTTAATACTTTTATATACAGAATGAATTGATATAAAGAAAACGTGTAGTTGCTTTTCAAAAAAATTATATAATTTGCAATATGCAACTATATATTTTTTTTCTTTATACCAATTGATTTATTTCATTTTTCTATGCACAAAAGTATTAAAATAAATATCAAGAAATTAATATAGTTTACAAAATATTTTAAATTTCATATCAAAATGTTTCATATAAAATGTAAAAATATTTCATAAATGACTAATTTTTTGATGAATATTTTACTTCAATATTTTTATATACAGAAATAGCCAAAGGAATCATATTACATAAAAAATTATACAATTTCAATTAAAGAAAGGTGACCTTTAATCTTTGAAGCTACTCTATTAGAAAAAAAACAAATTTCAATATATGATATTATATTCGACATCATACGGACAAAATAAAACTTCACACTTCGCTAAATTTTAAATATAATATAACAATCTGTACTTTTAGTGATATAGCTTGTATATAGGTAAGTTACATGTCGCAAAATCTCCGGTCGTTGTTCTTCACTATCATTTCAATTTACGAGTGCTTGAAAAAAAACTTTGTAATTTGGAAAAATAAAAAAATGAGTCGTTTCTTAATGGCTTAAGTCAATTTTGCCTACAACCTTTATCAGTTTCTTCTCCATATCTTGCTTGAAAAATAGCATACGTGAGAAGTGCAGAAAGATAATGTACGACATCTCGATTATCGCGCGCCTTTTTTTTACGAAGCCTCAGACGAGACATTGTGCTTACAGAAGGAAGGGGGATTACAGTCGCGCCAGACTGACCGACGACGAGGACGCATAGTCGTGCATGAATTATTCAAGAGCTTCTTGAAACAGGCATTCGCGCACGACGATCGATGAGCCCCGAGATTCGGGGTCTCACAAGCTGTCATCTTTCAGAATTCTTTCTTGTTAAGAGAAAAAGAGATATCATGCGAAAAACACATTATAGGTGGCATCTAGCTAAAAAAAAATTTTTTAAACTGCAAAAATGTAAATCTATTACGAGCGTAATAGATCATATATGACTATTGCCTGTTTCTACCAATATAAATTAATTTTAATCTCAGTTCAACTTATCTTCTTCATTTTCTAATTCTTAGAATTAGAAATAAGAAATAAATAAAGAGTTAATTGAAGATTAAAATTAAACATTGGTAGAAACAGATATTTAATGCATTAAAAAATTAACGAAAGACTGATATAAATTTGTATCACATTATTTTTTTCTATAAATATATAACTTCATGTAATGATATTGTATTATACAACGTCATACAATGATATTATATGATACAATTTTCTCAATATTGGATATAAACAAAAAATCATAAAAGGTAAAGATACATAAAAATTTCAATAAAAAAAATAAATTATAAATGTCATTAATCAATAAATATAAACAAATGATCAAATATTTCATCCAAAATACAGAAATAACTTAAGACAGCGTACTTTTTAATCAGAAAATTGAAAATATTTTATCCCCTGCTGGACAATTTTTTTAAGAGATATTGATCGAATTATATTTTTGTCACTTTATACTTAAATAATTGCGGTATCTCAATTTAAGATAAATTTGACTACAGCGAATTAAAATAGAAGGAGATATCGCAATGCATAATTACCACGATCATCTTATATTATCCTACCTGTCCGTACTCGACATAAAAGACACAATAATGAATGGTATCAAGTCGTAAACATTGAGTCACTTATTTAACCTTTGCTATCTTCGTTTCTATTACGAAATCTTAGATTCTTTCCATAAGGGAACGCAAACTCGATTAATAAGACTTATAATCCGCCATATAATATTGTCAATTGTAAATTTTCGAATTGTTATTATCAAATCGTTAATATCATTTTATAAAAGAAATCCTACAAAAATATGATTCCTTGTAATGCGATTAAATTTCTTCAGTCGTATAACTTAATATCAATGAAACTGATATGTTGTAGTAATTTTATATTTAAATGAATCGGAATAATAAGCGGGATTAAAAATAAAGCCGATAAAAATGATAGATAAAAAAAGTATGATTTAATAAACAATTTTGCTAAAACGAAAACAGATAAATTTTGACAATGATTCATCGGCAACAGGACAGTGCAAATATTCATAAAAGGATTTCTACAATGACTCACTGAAAATCACTCACTCAGCAATATACAGATGAATGTCCATCTTTGCGTATCAAACAAATTGAAGTGCCGATCACTCTGTTCTCTGTATTACTATCTATATATGTTGTTCTCTCGAAGATTTTCTTTCTCATGTCTGCATGCAAAAAGTGCATGCGAATAAATGATCAGATGCAACGAAGCGATGTAAGCGATAGTATACAGGATGTATCAAAATTATCGCATTTTCTTACAACGGATATTTCTTCGATTAAATGTTGTAATATAAATGTTCAAAATCATTTTTTCAAAAAGATAAAAAGCACACGTTAATTAAAAAATATTATAGTTATAAGATAATAATATCATAAAAATATTATATTATATACAAATAAATATAAAAAGTGTGCAATAATTTTAAATAAAAGAGATATGAGAAATATATAATATTACAATAATATTAATTAAATATTTTATAAATTTTATGAATTGAAAACGAGTTTATTAGAATTTAAAAAAGAAATATGCTCGCATATTCTCTCAAAAGTATTTTTGCGTGAGACTTTACGAACTCAGTTAAGAACAATCTTGTATGTCGTAAGACAAAAACTAATTAGCAAGTTTCGGAGCGTGATCCAATCTCAAATTGCACAAGACCGCATTGTTCACGCTCACCCGAAATGTTTGATCAAAATATAGTTCAGGGTTACATATCTCATACGAAACTCTTGGAAAACTCAATAAATCGATAAATATTATTAAAAAATGACGTTTAAAGCAAAAATATGTAAGCATTAATGTAACTACTATAAAATATTACCAATATTAGAATTATTGTTAAACCCAACTTTTTGAAAAATGATGAAAATTTATCAAAGTGGCATTCAAAATTAAAGACGTAAAATTCTCTCAAATAAATGTATTTAAATAGATAAAATATGTATTGAATAATAAAATAATACGTACTGAATAATAAAACAGATTACATATAATGACACTATAATGTTCTTTTACAATTTATTGTTTCCTGCGTTACTAGTTTTGCATATTCGAAAGATAAACATAAATGTAATCTAAATGTGGACTAATTTCAGTTTAATCTCGGAAATTTTAGAAATGTATAAAGTCATCTCCATCTTTTTTTTTTAATTTTCAAGTGAATATACCTATAGTTTTAAAATTGTTTAATAATTAACATTCATTTAATAGTCATTTAAAAATCAATAAAAATGGAGATAAGTTTATTTTTTTAATTTTCTCGTTAATTCAAACTAAAATTAGTTCTCATTTCAAATAAAATTTAAGATTTAGTTTATTTATGTTTGTCTCTGAAATATTAAAACCTAGTAACGCAGGAAAATAATAAATTACAAAAGAACATGCCATTAATCTTAAAAGGAAAAGTCCTGTATCATATACAGTATTTATTGTGCAATTCACAGAATAATAACGCTAATAATGATACCGAATCCGTTTCGAAAGCTGTCATAATATCGATATTGGAGAAAGTACACAGATACAAGTACGAGAAAACAGAATAAGAAATACAGACAAGAAATAATGTATATTATTTGCCGTATTTATTTCTCTCCTACGAAGAACTATCAGAATTTGCAAAACTAATAAGTAGCGTGTATGCGGTATTATCCACGTTAGCGAGAGAAAATACGTGTATATCCGGCTATTATCCTCACGAGTCTCGTGACTCTTTGTTAGTGAAATTTACGAACGACCAGGAATCCCGTTCAAGGTAGACCGCCTTGGTCGGCTTCAGGCCCCGAGAGCAGGTCGTCAGAGCTTCTTACGAGCTCCAGCTTCTCTCCGATCGGAGTGTGATATTTAAGGAGCATACAAACGTTTTAAAATGCGACGATTGGCAGAGCGTTAACTCGCTTTTTACCAATTCGATTGTTAACACGTGTTAACAAGCGTGAAACTCGATATACGTACTGCATTGTAAATGCGTGAAGTATATTGAAATCGCAAACACTACGTAATTGGAGATAATGTCTTAAAAGCAACGAGCGATATTGCGATCTCTGTGTAGTAATTACACTATTGTACATGTCCGTTTAGCTAACCTGGCGAACGTCATCAGGTAACGCAGAAAATTAAGGGCGTCAATTCACTCGGGAGATCGTATAGGCTGACGATAAATACCGGACATCCCTTTCTTTTTCCCTTTCTTTTTCTTATGACGAGCAATCGAAGTTTTTCTCGTGGCAAAAGGCAAGGAGGCGTGCAGAAAATTATGGAGATTCGCCGGACGTAGATAGAGCAACGTCCACCCCGTGACGGATACTAATGAGTTTGCGGTCGGGTTCTAAATCTATGGTAGGTCATATGGAACGTGAAAGTACATCGTAAACCATGTTGTTGTGTTGTCGTCGAGACATTCGTGAAATAAATTGTATTCGAGTGAAAATATATTTCTTGCTGCAACCAAATTCATATAAGAATAGAAAACATTAGAGTAGACTATTTACTTGTTCTATAAAATAAAATTTATGTCGCATTATTTTAAATATGGAAAATTCATATATTCAAGTATACAATTGCTAAATTAAATTTATTTAAATTGATAAGCATAAATCTAAAGCTTTTGATAATATTGAAAGAAAAATATATCATCATTTACTGACAAGAAAAGTATTAATGTAATTCTACGTAAACATAATCCATCTCGGTTGTCTTTTATATAAAATTCTCATAATGAATTTCTTACTCAAAATATTGCAACGTTTTTTATTCTTGTTAACGTAAAACAAATAAATAAATTTTATATACAAGTTGTGAAAAATATTATTATATACACACACACACATATATATATATATATATATATATATATATATATATGTATATATATATAAAATGCGATCTCCAATTACAATTAAAATTAAAATAATACTTGTTTTCAATTATATTAAAAAAAGAGTATTGAAAAGATATAAAAATATCTCTTCATTATAACATGATTTACATTACATATTAATATTCAATTTTAATTAAGACAAATCCCCAGATTCTTAAATAACATAATACCTTTCACTAAAGCATGTCGTTAAAAAGCATTAATATTTATTATTAAAAATCACAAATTTTTTAATAAAATAATCTATGTTGCAATCAATATAAGTTTTATGTTTTTCATATAACATATTTAAATAATAAGTTTAACGACAATGATACAATTTTTTATCAGACAGTTAATATTTTAAAAAAAAGTGTAAAAAATGTTTAAAAAAAGTATCTACTCACAGTATGTGAGTCATTTTCTTTACGCCACTAAATCTTAAAAAGTAATACTAAACAAATGAATGGTGTTAGATCCATCCACACGATTCGAGTCATCGTACTGTAGTTCTAAAATAAGCAAATCCGTGATTGGAGATCGCAATTAACGATAATTGCGCTATTGGCTATATAATACCTACTAAGCGCTTCTGCTTCTTACGGCGAGATCTGAACTTAATTGCAATTATAAATCTGGATCAGTATCACGATGTCAGTTTAATTACTTTTGGCACTGCTTACATTCTGTAATTGACACATTTATGCATTTTGTTTGCCGAAGATAATGAATGCGGATAAAAATAACAGAGTACTTTGATAAATGTTTCCGATCAAGAGATTTTAGAATAACTTAGATTAGATAAATAAATGATTTATTACACCATGGATATATGAAAATTTAAGAACTGTTAATAAATGTTTTGCAAGATGTTTTTTCCAACTTTCAATAGTTAAACTGACCACCATATTTCGTGATAGCAAAAATAATTTAAAAAAAATAACTTTTATGTCAGAAATCTGACGTGCATATAATAAAAATATGTATCATGAGTTACAAAATTATTCGTTCAACATATATATAAACATGAATCAAAGTAGTTGAACCAGTTTTTTATCCTACGAGAAAATTATCAACCTCATATCTGATTATCGACTTAGTAATACAAATCAGAAACGTGGATACATCGTATAAATTGCTGGACGCACTGAGAAAAAGGCGCATTTTTAATATCATTTAATAATTTTCACAACTCGAACGTCAAACGTGCCTATTTTCACACTCAAATCAGCAATTCGCACGATGTTATTCACGCATCCCGATCTATATCGTTAAGTCGATAATTAGATGTGTAATCGATAATTTTCTCATAGAGTAAAAAATTGATTAACTACTCTGATTCACCTTGTATATTATACATCAATATACATTAATAAATAAATGCAAGTATAATGGATCCATAGGATGAACAAACTTGACAACGAAAGTTTTTGTTATGGATTTTTTTAATTCTTAATAGTTTTGTTGCATTGCGCTGAGTCAACATTTCTCCTGACAGAACAGCACGACTTCGCATTGGCAGCTTGAACTTTAGTCGAACTAAAGGTCGTGTATCGGATACGTGCTCTGTTGAAATGCCTCGCGAACAATCTAGCCAAAAATAGCGAGCGGCCATCAGTTCTGCCAAGAGCAAAAATTGAGGGTATTGTATTACGACATCGATTGCCTACAAATCGACTTTTCCATACAGAAACAAAATAAGCAGAAAGCATATAACAATTCGTGATATATCGCCATAACTAATAGTACACTGAAAAAAGGATTGGCTGCTGCAGCAAATTAGATGGTAAAATATGGCATATTATTTTTAATTGGTTGCAGCAGCCAATTTTTGATTGTGTTAGCCTATCGAAATCCTATACTGACATTGCAGATAGGCTAACGCAACCAAAAATTGGCTGCTGCAACAAAAAATTGGCTGCTACATCCAATTAAAAATGTTATGCGATATTTTATCATCTAATTTGCTGCAGCAGCCAATCTTTTTTTTCAGTGTACTTCATCTAAAATTGAAAACAATGGTGAATTTGTACACTCGATGCAATGTAAAATGTCAATAAAAAAAATTAAATTAATAATTTTGAAAACTAACAATTGTCAATTCGCATTTATTGTGATCAAGATTAGCTATACTACAATCGAGACTAACAAGATTTTTTTATTAATTTTTGGAGCCGATTTTTCTTAACAAAGATCATTATCTGTCGTAATTCTCTACACTTTAATATTACAACCTTATATTTTAATATTATCGAAACTTCAAGTGAAAATTTCATTACAATGAGATTCACGTTTGAAATTAACCGAACAATATGATTTCACTGTCGATCTATCTACTTCCGTGAGACTTATCCGCTTATTTTCAATCTATTGAGTCGAGGCTATTGAAAATCACTATTTTTATCGAAGTAACTTTCTCTTTAATTGTTCAAACAATCTACCGCTGCAATTTAATCCGTTTATCCTGGACTGATCTGTGGGAATTACGTGCTTTCCGTCTGTTCTGTTATTCATTTGTGTAAAAAAAATCGGATTCCCTACGATTCGATGTCTCGTCCGTAGCAATATCCTCCGCGATTAAAACTCTCGTAACGATCGCGACCCTCGTTAGAACAGGGGTATCTTAATATCCGCTTGCGACGGGAGGGTTTTTTCCTCTATCCATCCACGAAGCAACTCCGATTACGTCTCCTGCGTAATTTTACGATCGGCATACGAAGCGAGAGATGTTACGCAAACGCGCCGTAGAAAGTCAGACGATTAAGAGCGAAGCCTTCTCTTTGCGGTGGCGGCTCGGAGTAGAAGAGTAAATCGGAGAGTTCCGTGGGGATTTCCCGTTCGTGCATGTTCATTTACGCACAAGTACGGCGTAGATTGAAAACGCATCGCGCTGTCCGCATGCGGAAAATTCACGCGGAGTATACGATATCGCGCTTTCCTTTGTGGAAGTTAGATCAGGCAAGTTGGATCAGGCAAGTTAGAGCGACTCGAAAGAGGAAGCGAAGACGTACTTCCACCAGGAAACGTCGAAACTCATTTTCGTCGTTGATTAAATAACACCTCGCCGTGTTCTCGTGTTATTTCCTGTTGAACCGACACGATTCCGAGAGCGCGATCAATTGTGAATTCGCGATACTCACGCGAAGAAGTGCCTTTCGCCGAGAAGAGATCGCCGATCGTTGACGCCATAAAACTGATTTATAAAAAGTTCATTACACTTATCGTCCTCATCTTACGACTTAGATTTAAAGTCTAGATTTTATTCATGATTATATAAAAAGCATTAAACTACTTGATTAACAAGACTCGAGAAATGTAACGCAGTTTCTTATGAAGTATACACGTTTGCGTATTTTCACATAAAATACTACCTTACATCTTTAATAAGAAGGAAGGATAACATATATTAAAGAAAAATGAACGTATCTTTACGAGCATGATTCAGAAAAACAACAAAGTGGAAACAAATGCATAAATCTTTTCAAAGTAGTTAATAATCAAATAGTTAATAATCAAAATAATTAAAATAATGAACATATAATAATTTCTATTCTCCATGGTGTATTAAAATTTTATTATAAATAGTAATAAGTAAACATGATATTTTGTAAGATATTAGCAATCTTATATATTAATTCTTATATTTGCAATCTTATATTGATAAAAATTATAATAAAAAAATATAAATACTATATAATTTTTATTATAAATATTATGTATTTTTATTATAATTTTTATCAATGTAAGATTACATTATCATGATATGACTGCATTAAATTCAATATGGAAAATTTAATTGTTTCGGAAAATAATGCATTAGTAATGTATGGATTTAAATAAAACGTTCTAAAAATAAAATCTTGAAGATGAGCATAAAGTAAACTAATTTCAGATTAGATATCCATTCACGTAGAGATAAAACCAGCTTTGATCGTTAATAATACCTGTCTTGAAGAATATAAAAATAATATAATAAAATAATAGGAAAATACGACACTAGGTACTCGGCTAATGCAATAAAAATGCATCTCAAATATCCGATGATAAAATTCCGTCTATAAATATAAAACCGTCTTATATCCTCAAAACTAATTATAAGAAAATAGTTGAAAAAAATTCAAAATATCCTTTGCGATTTTTGCAAAAAAAAAATCCAATAACAAAAATTTTATTACATCGACGACCATGAAAGCCGATCTTACTGCAAATGGTCGATAAAATTAAAATAAATAATTATTTGCTAAGTAGAAATTTCTATACTAGTCTACAAGCTGCCAGTCTTGCAAAATACATCATTCGTATTCTTATCGCGTCTTATTAACGCCCGCATAGAATTCCACTTCATTTTGCACTTCTTGAACTCGATAGTCGAAGCAACTATGTGCTGACAAATGAGAAAATTAGCAGAAAACATACCGCGTATGAGATGAGAACTTGGAAACTCTTCTGATCTCCGATATAAGATTAATAATACGGCCTTGATTCGATCATATCGCTATTGAAGCTGGATATATGTATCCGCTTATGTAGAGTGTCCCGAGCTCAACAAGAAGATTTGAAGATTAGGGCAAGATTGCTTAGAGCAAAGATCACATTATCGCAAAAATACGTAATTTAAAATGAGCGTTAAATTTAGTTTGCGCATTCATATTTTATAATGTGTGTATATACATAATGTAACTCCGGCAAATACGCCGCGCTGGAATTTATGTCGCAGAAGTCAGACAAAATGATAGAAGAAAATGGGGGAATGTGGGGGATGTCTTTCAACAGAAAAAAATACTCAATATTTTTGAATAAAAAATTAATAACGATAATAATTGTATAAATTTACCTTTTACAACTTCTTGTAGTATCCTCATCGTCAGCCGGTGCTCCTGCTCCAGAATCCTGAAAAATAACAATTTGCTCATATACTATGTACTATTTTATATGTATAAGCATATATTAGGAAATAAACATACGATAATAGATTTATATCTTAGAATTCTTATTATATATTTCCTTTTGAAAGATTAGAGTTTGAAGATTAAATCACGCTTGTAAATCAAAGGTTAAATTTCTGGAAGCAAATAATTTTTATCTCTGTCTCACTTTTTCGAGTTATAATCTCCAAGAAATTATTAATTAACAAAGCGAAACTTTTTATCTGCTTCCTCTTTTCACTTTCGGTCAATTTCTGCTACGAACAAAGACCGTCAAACAAACAGCATTAATAATTTGCGGTGAAAGCGTTAACAAAGAATTGTTGCCGCTTAAATTACGTCAATACCGGCTCTATGACAGGGAAATACGGATAAGCCTTTATTCGTCCCCTCTGTAGTAGATAATTGAGGTATCGTGACAACCATGGTGAACGGCACGGAACGCTGGAAAATACAGTCGTATACTTGAAGACAATACTGTATTTGTAAGCTACCGAATAAAATTGCTGTTCGCAAACGTTCAATTCGAAAGTTTATTATAGCCATCTGACGAATCTTCGTCGACAATACAAACAACTCTGTCCTGAAAAATTAAGTAGAGACAGAAATTATTCGCTTCCGGAAATTTAACCTTTAATTTACAATATGATAAAATTTTTATAAAATACTAATTCCGTCTTATGCATTTTTCAATTAATTTTTTCCAATTATAGAAAAATATAAGGATCTGTGTGATAATAGTATTTTATTTACAAAATTTCAATATAAAAGGTAAAGTTTTCAATTTAGATATTAGTGATATATAGAACTCCTTATATATTTCAAAAGATTTTAAATCAAATGTAAAAAAATTAATTAAATGTAAAAAAATATTAATTCAAGAATGTAGAGCATCATATTATATGTTTTTATATAAAACTTTTAATCCTAGTTATTTATTTCAAAGCATTAAAATTTTACTATGAACTCTTAAGCGTTAGCATTCTTAAGGAAATAACAGGAAACATTTTTTTCCATACAATCTATACGTTAACTTTCCCTTCAGCAATTAAAAATCATTAAAATTCTTTAATTTCTGATTTTAAAATAACATTAAAATAACATTTAAAAGTGATATTTAAAATAACGTTTTATATGCATTTATAAAATCTGCATGCAAGAGATAATCTCATTTATTAACACAAGTTAGGTCATGATAGAATTTATATTATAATTCTGTTTCATATAGCTTCCCTATACTATAGCTAGTATACAATGTAGTGAGACATTTCCACGCATCGTTTAGTTGCACGTAAGCTTCCGCGCGTAGTTACGGAGTGGTGGTTCTTTTATTAATAAAGTGTATCTCGTAAATATCAAGGATACGAAGAGAGCGAATCCCCACGATGGCGCATGGTCACGCAGAAAACGAACCCTTAAAATCAATAGGCGACCGTGTAGCCAGCTCAAGGCTACCCTTCACCCGAAATGCTAAAAAGAAAAAAAAAATGCAACTGGCCCCCTTCGTAGTAAGTGCATTTTGCTATATGCAAAGCGAACGATAGGGCGAACCCCTTTCTAAATCCCTTGAAACTCAAGGATACTCGATAAAGTGAATTGTCCTCGAAAACATTTTTGGCACGCATAAATACGATATTGAGTTAAAAATTGCACTCTGATCGTTTAGAGTGCACTCTACGTGCCAACGAAGAAAAATCAAAATTTTAGTAATGTTGAAATTAAACGTAGGTACATTATACATAATTATCGTAAATAAAACAGATCATGTCTTGAAAGCGTAACCTCTATAAAATATCTATTTGTATAATTTCATTTTTTTTTTTTTTTTAAGAAAGTTTAATAAGTGAAATTTTTAATCACTGATTGATATTTGGCTCATCAACGTATCAAATCATTTTGAATAACAAGTTCATTTGGATATATTATTCGAAATTAAAAAAATGTTTATAAAGTGAATATTACTTGAAGATATTCAAATTGTTATTGAAAATCTCTTGTCTAGAAACTATATACATATAATTCTTCTGTAACAACTTGTGTTATTATTTCAATCCATTTTCTATTTTACATGCAACCATAAATAATAACATTGTTCAATACTATTTTTCATAAATGTGAATCATTTTCGGTGTATTTTTGCTTGCTGAACGTAATTCTGTTGGCTAAAATCGGCTATCACGTCACAATTTTGAGAAAATAGCAATAAAAAAGTAAAAAAAATGATTTTTAGGATTTTTATGATGTCTGTAGAGCTTCGCCAGTAAATTTCTTTTTAATTTTATTAATATCATGTAAAAGATCAATTTTTAGCTTTAAAATGCATTTTGTTTCGTTTCGATATAAATTTTCGAAATATAGCAATTTAAAATAAAAAAATAACTTTTTCAGTGTAATGCTTACATAAAAAAAGCATTTTATGTATTTTATATTAATACTGTGTTGTATAGGGAAGTAAGTGCTTATTATAATATATTATATTTACATAATACAATCTATTATATTAAATTAAAAAGAAATATAAAATTCATAAAATAAAATATGACAAGATTATCTTAAATGATTTAAGATTACACTCTTCTTGTCATAATATATTTTGACAATTTCATGTTACTTTTTTATTTATGATCTGATTATGTTATATAAGTACAAAAGTACTTATACTTTCCACATAATGCAGTATTATAGAATAAAATATCTTTTCTATGTATTCCATGGAAAAGAATTATTTTCAAAAGATTATAAATCTCGGTCAACGAACATCAAACTAGAACAAAATAAAATACATTTTATAACTGATACTTTCGCGTGACATTAACGAAATTTATTAGGTGTTGGAATTAATTCGTAGCGTTTTTAATGAAAGAATGTTATTTATTTCACATGAGCATTAAAAAATACATTAATGAAAGTACTTCCCATCACTTGTAAAACGCTACGAATTAATTCCAACACCTAATAGAAAAAAAAATTTGCAACCAATGTTACAATATTATAAAAGCCATCGTCATTTTTGCCACTTTGATTCTATTTTTCTCAAAATTTTGACGTGATAGACTTTGGCTAAGGGATTTATGATTCAGCGAATAAAAATACATTGAAAAAGACTATTCGTACTCATGTTGTAAAAAATATAATTTTGTCAGAGTGTATAATTATATGTATTTTTAAAGATTTTGAAGTACTCAAAAATATTAAAAAAAGTTTTCTAAATATTCGACGAAAGAAGATACATTTTCAAACATTGAAAATTTCCAACATTTTTTTAGAATCTTCAAGAATTTGATTTTCAATATTCGAAATATTTTGAATCTTTATATATTATACAAATTATTTAAAAATTTTCAAAAAAAGAATTCGAATGCTGTCACTACGTGACGTGCAGAATAAATAAATGCATCAATATCGGACTTTAACGATAATTTAAAAATTCAGGTACTAAAAATATTTTCTCTCACTCTTTTATTTATCGATTTATAATTCGTGCAATACTTAAAACTTCGGAAATACCCCAAATATTTAAATTTTTAACATCAAAACACAATATTGTTACATTTAATTTCTATTTTTTTCTCGCACAATAAGAAATTAAAGATAAGTAGATTAGGGAAAGATTTAGGTATTAAGAATTTACAAAAATACCCATCACCGCACATATTTTAAAGTATTCCTCCAACAAGAATGGAATATGCAAAAGACAATATCCTGCAATTATCCTCGAAGAAGATAGTTTACAATGTACCACGGTTGTTAAGAAAATTGATCGTGCGAGCGCTTAAAACAACGCGCACTATTATAATAATTTTCGCTATGCGCAGTACAATTTTCCTATCTTGCCTTAGTGTTGCGGCTTAAAATAGAACCTTTCATTTACTGAAAACAAGATTGCGCCTAACTGAGTCAGGAGAGAAAGAGATCGATATGGCGAGAAGAAAGGAGCGCAGAGAAATAGAGGCTCTACAACTTTTTAATTGTGACTTCAAGGCAAACTGAATGCACTGCGGGATGCACATGTAAATTGAATTCGCTGCCGTTGCTATAAGATAACTTCGGTATATACGCCGCACCTATCAAAAACTTAATTTATTAAGTATTATTTATCATGTTTAAAGTAAACGAACTATATCAGTAAAAACGAACTTTGTCTACTATTATGAAAAAAATATTAGAAATTCGAAATATTTATATTTCGCGTATTAAAAAATAAACTTTTTTAAACCCTTGCATTCTTGCCGTATATCCCATAGGGGTGAGATATATGGCTACTTATAGGAGGAGAGGGGGATATGTATGGTTCATAAAAAATTTACAAATAATGCATAAATAAGATAAAATGACACAATAGCTTATAAAATGCATTTATAAAGTTTTATTAAGGAATAAGAATGATAAATGTATATAAAGTAATAAATAATAATTTACAATCTTCCCAGATGTATTACAAATGTTATGACATGAAGTACATATTTCATGTAATGCATTTATTGTATTTAGTGCACTGAATTCAATCTGCGCACTTTGTATGCTTTGGGCATAAATCCCTCCTGCCAATTAAAAATGCCATATATCTCAAACAAGTGGGACATACAAGATAACCAACTAAACAAAGAATACAAGAGCAAAGTATTTGTATTTTGTTATACAACATACTTTACTATTCCTCTACACTCATGTATCACGAAATAACCACTAAGTCTTTTGCATGTCCTGCAGTAATCATTTTATGTAGATTATAATTTATGATGGCGCTACTTAAGTAGCGATTTGTCATTGTTATTAATTAACACAGTGACAAATCGCTTCGACTCATAATAATTTCATTAATATTAACAGTAAAAAACTGAAATCATAACACAATAATGATATAACATAACATGCATGTAACATTGGCATGTAACAATTACCCTAAATGGTTCAATAGCCAATTGAATTTTTATTCTAAAATATTAGAGAAATATTCATGAATCTGCGAACTAATGTGATGATCAGAATTTAAGATTATCCCAAACAGAAAGTCAATATTTTCGCGGCAATTTTTAGATTTTAAAAAGAAAATAAATTGTTTTAACATTTATGTGTCAGCATTAAAAATATTCTCCAGATGTCTAAGGGTCTTGGAAAATACAACATCCATGTAAAATAATTTAAAGTACGACTTGAAGATATAAGCATTGTAGTATAACACATGACTTTTTCAGCACACTTCCACCCATCTTCACTTTTACCTCACAATAAACAAGAGGCTTATAATAAATCTTTAATTCTATAGCTACACTGAGAAACCCATTTAGTTGAATCAATTAATTTTTGTTTGGACATAGGCAAACAAATTTTTGATTGATGCACTAAAATAATTTAATTGAAGCCAAACATTTGGTTATTGTAAACAACTTTATCAGATGTCAATGTTTATCAAAAACAAATGAAATGTTACAATAATCAAATGCTTTGTTTCAACTAAATTATTTTATTACATCGATTAATTTCTTGTTTGAATATGGACAAATAAATCCTTGGTTGATTCAACTAAATGGGTTTTTCAGTGTATGTACTATGTATATAAAATGTCTTGAAAATGGTGATATTAATATAATTTTTAAGCATTCCATTGTGAAGAGAATGTAATGTAAATGTACCAATTAGTAGATATGACCCAAATTATTGGACAAAATGACAGAAATTTAAATATTAAGCTTTTAATATGTATTCTAAACAATTCGTATTATTAAATTTTTATAAACAATGAATTTATTTAAGAGAGTTTCCTATTTTAGGAGACCGAAAACAAGATGATCTTTTGTAATTTTTGTTCAAAAAAAAGACTAATGTTGTTTTGAAACTTTCTGCACGGTTTAATATAATATTGTAGAGTACGTACAAATTTTTATGTGAAAAAAAATATTATAAAAAAAATATAAACATTTAGTTTGACGTTTCGCCACGAGACGTTACGATTTTGTGTACATCCTAGCGACGATAAATTTTACCGGAAACAATAAAAAAAAATTTTTAATTTTTATAGAATATCATCCTAAATGAATCTAAAAAATTTTTTTAAATATACATATATGTATATAAATTAAAATTTTGTGTGAAAAACTTTGAAAAAAGAGTTACGATTTTCATTAGGTAGCAACAGTTTGAGACATATTTTCGTTTAGAGATATATTTTCGAAGAGTTGTACTTGTATCGATTTATGAAAAAAAAATCGAATTTTTTTATTCTTTAATGTAGGAGATCCTCTTAACCATACATTAAAAGCTTAATAATTTTTGTCATTTCGTCCAATAATCATGTCCACTAATTATCTCCACTAATTGATACATTAATCTTATATATGTGCGAACAAACTCAGCAAATTCCAGTATTCCGAATAGAAATAGATTCATTAAACTTTCATTAAACTTTCAACTACATGCAACCAACTTTCAATCCATCGTAAAGGTATAAAATACGTGACACGTCGAAATCGCGAATAATACTTATCACAAAAGTGTAATTAAATGCACGAGTCATGTCACGCATGAGAGAGACAGTTAGTTGCAATTCCATTTCGGATTATATAATAACACGCGGAAGAGTGCCGAGTGGCGAAACGCGGATACGAGATTCGACAACATTGTACGAATCGTCTCACATGAATTATCTTGTTTCCTTCGACGTTTATACGGATTAGCTGTCGTAGATGATGCACTCATAAACAGAAATACATTGATCACATGTGCGCAGTTGATTTCGCTTTCTCACGATGTATATATGTGAAAAATAAGTTGGTGACTTCCGCTGAATCAGTACTATCTCCATAAAGGCTATAGGTCGATGTTATCAATTAGGATTAAATTGCTCTCGATTAATATAATGGGATATAAATCTATTTTAAACTCGCGTAAAATATAATATAATATCGTAATTGATTCTATATTTTATGAATTTCATCAAAAAATTCGTACATAATCTATTGTAATTTCAATATCAAAAACAAAAACTTGCAATTGTCGACATTGTCGTAGAATTTGTATTAACGCATAAATAAAATAATTGATAATTTTAATATTATATTTTATATCGAAACATATGTAGTAACATCACATATATGTATATTACATATTTAGAGTGTATTGATTACATTTATTTTCTTTTAACATTATAACTATCAAATGCAAACACAACAATTAAAAACGCAATAGAGTATTATTCATGAACATAATTTATTATTTACTTGATAGTTATTTATTTATCTACCTAATATATCTATTACATTGGTTTTATACAAATTCTCATGCGTGACTGTTATGCATTGTTTATCACATATAAGTTGCATTTGATGTTTTTATCTTGTTAATTAAGCAGCAGTGTAATTAAGCATGATGAATAAGATGGATTGACACGTATCCATTATAACACCAATTTACGCTTCGCTTATATTGTTCGAAAATATTATACATTCATTACAGAAGCCAAAAATACTTTCTGTTTTACGTTAACGAGAATATCTTGATTCTTTTATCATCGTATTTTTAGATACATACTTATAACGAATGATGACATGAATTTTGTTAAAAAGTAAAAATCGAAAAACATAGAATGCTTTATAATGAATACATATTTAGTAACGTTTATATATTGTATTATTAATATCATTTTTATAGCTATATTTTCTTAACACGGGGGTGGCAATATCATTGAGTTATTTCTGTCAATCAACAACCATACGGACATTGGAATGAATCTTTCTAGCTACGCGTCAGGTTTATCAGACTAAAGAGGAGACACGCTGAGCGTGCGATTCTAAAGAAGGATTGCATCAGATAGGATTATCAAGATTTATGCACATGCTGATGCATACATAAATTTCAAT
Source organism: Acromyrmex echinatior (assembly GCF_024713525.1). Classification (NCBI taxonomy): domain Eukaryota; kingdom Metazoa; phylum Arthropoda; class Insecta; order Hymenoptera; family Formicidae; genus Acromyrmex; species Acromyrmex echinatior. The sequence continues at coordinate 8,801,086 of NC_141854.1, forward strand.
AAGAAAAATCACCTTTGTGATCATTCAAATCGCACGTCTGAAATTTTCTTGACTTTTAGACCGTGTAAAATGCAAATTAATGCATTTCTATTAAATTTTGTCTTAATCCGGATCTACAATAGGTGTTTTAAGCCTTAAGTTGCAAGAAATTGACCAATTACAGTCGAATGCGAGGAGAATAATCAATTGTGATTCGTCCATTTCTTATGGCTTAAGGCTTAAAAATCTATTGTAGATCCGAGCTTATGATAGTGTTGCATATAGTACTACTATAATCTCTGTCAAGCTAACAGGATCGAATGAATAGAATCGAAAAAAGGTATCTATTTTGTTGTTTGAAAATCACGGAATGTTTTGTAGAAAGTAGTGGTAGTTAAAATGATTTCTAGTCTATTCAATATTTTCTTATTTTTATTCTTCTATTTCTAAACTTCTTTTTTTGTTCCAGCTTATTTTGTTATTGATTTAATGAGATTGAAATGATACGTAGAATACGTACCTAATTAAAGTTCTTTATAACGCATTGATCAATTAGCTTAAAAAAAAGATTGAATACTTAGATTTTTTTGCGTATTTTTTACAATATTGTAGAAATTATTGTAATAGCTAATACAAATGCATGGCTGCATAACATAAATAAGTAATGCAAAAATGTAATATGATTTCGCACGCCTTGTTAATTTATTGAGCAGTACGTGTTCGAGTTAAATATATAAAAAAGTTTATATAAAAAAGTTACATTTTAAAAAAGCAAAAGATTAAAGATTAATTAGATTAGAGCTTTGAACAGCTTCGTCAATGATAATTATTTTGTTATGTTGATTAGACTTCGAATCGATTATTTTTGCTATCTACCTTAGGTAGATATCTATCTAATCACTAATTAGGTGATATTATCTCATATCGTTTTAACCATAAATATCGATTTTGAAAAACAGGTGACATTTAAGAAATTTTATCTAAATTTTTTCTATATAAACACTCGTAAAAAAATAATTTCAAATGAAAGTTTTCATATAAACGCATTACGTACAAAGTTATAGTTACGTAAACAAATATTATATTTGCATATTTTAAAAGAGATAAAATCATTTTATTATCATTTCTCGGTTTAATCTTAATATCGACTATTATTTTTAAACTCTCACTAATCTTTTTTATATATTATACAAAAACTTTAATATAAAAGTAATTTTATAATATTTACAGAAAATATACATTATTCTCTATAATGTCAAATTTAGCTTAAATCGTCACTCCTACTAAATATATATCGTTATTTTATATTAAATTTGACACTATACTCACAATCGTCACAAATATAACCATTGTTTTAGTACAAAATAACGATATAATTGAATAAGAGCAATGGAAATTTATATTAGGTTAAATTTAACATTAGATTTAATAGTGTAAGTGGAAATAAAGTATACACTATAAATGGAAATGAAACGTTGACCAAATTTACCATTATAAATTTGTCTGAGAAAAGATCAATAGCTCTCATTTGATTGAATCCGAATATACGAAAACTGCGCAGAACGTCGTGACACTAAATGTTAGAAACGATTTTTAATAACCCAATTTTATGTTTCATCTCGTATCGTAATTAATTGCAATGTGACTGTGTATACCTTTACGTGTTAATATATACAAAACATGCACGTATTCATAATGTCGTACGCCATTAATGTAACTTTCCCCACTCGATACGGATTTGCGTGTTGCTTATAGTATGCCGTTATCGCAAATCTTGATTATCCTCGAAGAAAAGCATGTGATTAATTCGGCTAACGGTCGTTGTCCACCTCAATTATCTCCTACAAAAGTTGTACTTATCTTTACGATCCGTTTCTTCTAATCAAAATATAATTTATCTCGTCACGAATTTGATTTTGGTGTGATAATTATATTCCCATTATAACAAAATTCGCCTCTAATATTTTATCAAAATAAAAAAAATTACTTAAAATTAAATGTACAATTCTTTATAAACAAAAGTAGAAATAAATAATTAAATTTAAAAAAATAAAATTCGCATTGCAATTATTTCAAGCAATTCTAAAGACAATAAAAAAGTTGTCTATTCATTTAAAAAAATCTGATCACTAATAATGTTACCTATTTATTTTTATTTATTCTAACAGATAGAATACATTACATTGTGTAATATAAAGTTTTATTTAAAAGATACCTTTAATAATAGAAAATAATTTTTTTTTAATGAGAATAATCGATACAATGAGAATTTTCTAAGTTATCAGCTCTTTACAAGATTATAGATAACTTCAAGAATAAATATAGATATAGCAACACCTGTAAATATAAGTATAAGACATGTATAGACAAAGCAATTCATTTATAATACTTTCATGTGAAGAAAGACCTTGACAGAATCAATTTAAAAACTTCTTAATTCTAAATATTATATAGCAAAGATTGAATTTAAAAACTAAATCTTCATTATATAATATTGAGAGAGATATTAAGAAGTTTTAGAAAAAGAAGTTTCCGGTCGCGCAAATGTACGTAAAAAATTTAATTCCAAGGTGAAATCCATCCATAAGTTATAACGCACAACATTAAAATACATTTCAAATAATAGTGATGGCTTTACTTCCTTTTTCATATACGCTACTCTGAACAATTACAATTAGAATAGAACAGAAGAGAGAATAATTCTAATTAAGTATAAAGAATTCCTATTTTCGGTCGAAGATTTTAAATACTTCAATTATTTAATGTAAATTATTAACAGTTTTTTAGATTATTAGTATCGAATAATGAATATTCTTATTAGATGCTTATTAGTATAAAAAATTGTTGAAAATCTAAAGTATTGGAATTTCTGGCACGACTAATTTTCCATAATGATCACGGAAATCACTAACGCACGAACGAAGCACAGTAGCGTGATTCTAAACTCGTGAGACAATCAGAGAAATCACCGGGCTCTGCCGGCATGAAGTCTTACTTTTGCGATGACTTTGTTTCGCAATTGCATGACGCGTACGCCACATGCGACTCTTCGTCCACGACGACGAGGTCGCCGATCGTCGCTCCGGAGTATGCTGGACCACGGTGAGGGTGGTTGAGGTGGCGACGGTGGCGGTAAACCGTAGTGTAGACCGGCTTTTTGCTTCAGTACGATCATCGTATTAAAATCGATAAAAGTTCCCTCGCATACAAATACGATAATGTACTTTGCAGTAGGAACTCTCTTTACACCAGATATTGTCAGAAATATTGTCAGAGAGACTGCGGTTGCGACACGTTAACGCGATTGTTAATTACCCCCTCGGGTGTGAACAATTTCGCACTGATAATCGAATTTTTAGTTATAATTAAGTGTGCACTGAATATAAAAATGTTATTAAAATATACAGTGTTCTCGGATTAAATCATACTTAAAATATAAATTTAAGAACAAAATTTTCCTCTGAAAGTTTATTCACAAGCACTTCGTTTAGAGGTATCGATTAAGTCACAGAACTATAAGACTGATTAAGGAAAGTCGAAATATTTCTTGGTTTTGTTTGCTCTGAAGTAAAAATGTGTGCCCGTTAATGATCTTCAGTCATTAAAACATAGAATAATACAAATGTGAAGAAATTACAAAAGCACAATATATCAGTCAGCCACATTCTCTCATCGATAGGTGCAATCAGGATAGCAATCGTGTAACTTTTTCTTTGGGGCGGAAACGTAAAAAATAAAAATATTTTGTATATATGTATGTATATACAACATTTTCACTTTTCACGTTTTCGCTCTAGAGAAAAAGTTAAATGATTATTATTCAAAACTAAAGGTCATTTTGAATAAAATATTTAATAGTAACTACATTTTAATTATTATAAAACAATAATAGGAACCGATATTATTTCGACACTATTTATTTCTACATATACTTCTGTAACTTATTTAAGAAGTCAATGGCTGCGTTCAGCAGAGAAAATTAATCAATTAGCGCTTAGTGATTCTTTAATATGATTGGTTCCTACACTGAGATCCAGCGATGAGTTTAAGACAAGGAATCAATCATATTAAAGAATCACTAAACACTAACTAATTAGTTTTCTCTGCTGAATGCATCCAATATTTCTTAAACAAAGTGTTTACGAGCAAACTTTCAGAGAAAAATTTTGTTTGTTTCGAGATTTTAAATTCACATTTTAAGTTTGATGATTTAATGCGGAAACATCCAATATCGATCGATTATAATTATTATCGTTTTAATCTATTATTTATCAACATAATTTGCGTGAATTATGTGAGGATATTTATAATGTTATCAATCGAGAGACTTATGCATGTAAAATTTCAAAACTTATCAATATACAATACTCATCAATAATGATAGAAATAATGAAAAAAAAAACAAAAAGCAAAATAACACATCACAAATTAAATAAATTTAATCATAATAAATTCTTTAATTCACAATAAATAATATTAAATAAATAAATTCCACTTCTTTAATTATTTCTCTTGACCAGTTGTATTTATTCGACCGAATATCTTACATATCGCTTGACCTAACTATCCCTCAATCAAATCCCATTATTGGGACAATGGTTCTTTCTTGTAGTGAGAGAAGATAGAACACATCAAAAATTTATTAACTACACGAGCTGCCGTCGACGAGTCGTATCAAGTGACGGCGGACTGACTGAATAAGTCGACATCGCGCCAGAGGAGGGCTGCGAGACAAAGAGAGAGAGAGAGAGAGAGAGAGAGAGAGAGAGAGAGAGAGAGAGAGAGAGAGAGAGAGAGAGAGAGAGAGAGAGAGAGAGAGAGAGCATCCCCATCTCGCTTGCTGACGCGCTTTGGATCGAGTCGGGTCAGCAATACTTCCACGGCGTGATCGTCATCCCTTGGAACGAAAGGTCGCGTTGAAGGTAGTCGTAGCTGAAGGACGAGATGATTTCAAGAGCGCAAGGGAGAGCTTTGTAAAAAAAAACCGAGTGTCAAAGTCAGACAAATCTTCAATTATCTCGAGTGTCTATTAATGCTCCCAGTGGATGAACCTTTGCTAAATAAGTATATCAGCGAATCCGGTCACTGCTCTGCGCGGCACTGTTAAATTCATAATGTCAAATTAGACCCAATTTAAGTTATTTTTAATCATTTCTGTAGGTCGTCATTGCTCTTACTCAATACTTATGTTGTTAATTAAACTAAAACAATTAAGGCAAACAATTTAACTCAAGAAAAAATATTTACAATTACATTATATTAACAATATTAAACATAGTATCTTTTAAAACTGTAATGCACAACAAATAAAAAAAAATAAAGACTCTAAACGGTCAAACTTATTAGATTTTATAAATAATTTGGTGAATTTATATATTATATATCCAATTCTGCAAACTACGTTCTGAATTTAATTTTCAGTCTTGAAACGTAACTCTAACAGAATTAGAGTAGTAAATTCACAAATTAAATTGACAAGCAATTTAATAATATTAATGTTCATAGGCATCTTAGAAAAAGATTTTACTAATTTGATGTTGAAATAAGTATTTAACCTGTAAATAATTTTATTGCGAAAAATATTACCTGCATTATATTTGACTCAAATGTACATAATTATTTATATTATTTATTAAATGCATATGCTAATATGAATTGTTTACTTTCTTAAGTAAACTAATCATTGAAACGAATTGATTTACACACATTTTGATACAGATGGAAATTAAAAATAACAAAATGTTATTTAACTCAAGAGATTTTATTGTTATTGCTTTGATGTCTAATAGTGATGCACAAAGAGTATTGAACATAAACTTATTTAATTGTAAAAATATAACAGAAATATCATGATCAATAAAATATCTATTGTTAACATCAATACATTGTGAGGAATTTATATCATTTTATCGCACTTATCAACGTGCTGATATTTCAAGTATTTCACTATATATATAAAAAATTTTTTTACTATAAAATAATATTTTTTAAAAATTCAAAACTAATTTTTTAGATTCGATTCTATTTGTAAGATTTAAAAAAAGTTAAATATAAATTTTTTAATTGTATCTAATGTTAGAAAGTAAAAAACTATTCATTGAAAAATATATAGTTATGTGAAGTTGTTGGCGAAATAATCAGTCTTGTGCACACAAAAAAATTATGATATCAGATAATTAATAATTAAGCATGTCATCATCATTATTTTCATTACATTATTGTTACTATTATAACATTATCATAATATTATTATTATTATTATATTATAGTCATGTATTTTTTACATTAACTGTAAAATTTTAGAAATTTTTATTTATAATATCACAATTAGAATGTTTGCGCAATAATTCAACGACCGATAATTACGATAACGAATCAGTCACTCGATAGATCGATTACGACTTGAATGAAAATAATTTCACATTTGTCATCATTGCACTGTTCTAATAAGAGAAATCATAAGATCGCGTCTATTATTATCAGTGCAAAGAAAAGATTTAATTGTTTTAATTATTTAACAAAAGAAAAGGAAAGAGAAAGAAAGACTCGCGTCCTTCCACTTTCTCATCTTTCTCATCTTACTCAAAACTCTTCGATATCGAGAAAGTGCCACCGCGAACATCAATAAATACTCGATACTCGCTGACAATTGAATGCGGAGCCGCCTTTAACCGCGTGAGAGAACCCCTCTATCGATGACGATCGTGTGAACGCCGTGAACGGAAAGCGAAAGCATGAAACGGGGAAAACAAAAAGTCGTGTAACAACACAATCTCCTTGGGACGCGATCCATGATCGCGCAACCGGAGCCTCCGCGTATCGAAGACGAGCCGCGAGCGGGCGGAATTCCGAGCAAAGCGAAGAGTGAACCTACATTCTGCCTATCATCTACAATCCATCTACGTTTGTTTACCCTACGGAATCCCCTTTGTTTCGGCGCGCTTTCCGCACCGGCGCGGCGCGGGCGACCGCGAATCATGATCCACCGAAGAATCGCGTGTCGCGAGGGATCGTAGTTAGAAGGAACTCTCTGAATTGAAATTCTCTCTCTTCATTCCCTTTTTCGCACGGCTGTCAGTGCACCGCCAAATAAGGTAGAGTGGCAGCCAAGCCGGTCGAGCTCCGGCGAACCGAGCCGAGCCGAGCGGAGCTGAACTGAAAGGCGAAATTGTGTGTCGCGCGGAGTCAAGTCGTTCGCGACTTCCGCGGGTGGCAATATAACTCAATCTCAACAACTGACACGCCGACGTCGCCGATGGTGTGACGCGACTCGACGCGCCGGGGCCACGCGAGGCGCGTACGCGCGCGCGACAACGAGGAGCCAACACGCGAGTACTTACCGAACTCTGCGGGGAACTGGTAACGCTCGGAGAACGCTGCACTGTGACCAACGCCATGGTGATGCGGCACCGCTGTCGCGTTCTCACGACGCGGCAGAAACGTTCGCTCGACACTATTCTCGTGCGCGCACGTACGATCGTGCCGTCAGGAGCACGGAAAACCCGTCATTTTTCGCGCACCTTTGACAGTATCACGCTCGCGACGGCCATGTTCGATACAGTCGACCATCAACGGTAGCGCAATGCGCATGCTCACACCACGATCACCCTTCGTCTCCTCGTCCCTCTTCCACATGCCAAGTTGTCGACCGACGCGCACGATACGCGCCTTATCGCGCGCTGTCCGATGACGTCACGTTTCTGAGTTTTCCGGCGCGCGCAGTGCGATCTCGCGGTGCAATCGCGCTGATATCTTCCCCTGAATTTTTCTTCTTTTTATTCGTTGATAAATAATATTGAGTCCTTTCCAACAAGAGACATAGATAACATAGTGAATTATTTCATTTTTTAATACTTTGTTTAACACTGACAAAACAAGAATTGTTTGCAAACAAGGATGTAATATAATTCACTGGGTTTACAGCTATTTCACTATGTCATTTGTATCTCTTGCTGGAAAGCATCTACTGTTGCTCGCGCGATTCCGATTTAACGACTGTTGATTAAGAGTATTGACGAATATATCGACATTCGGTTAAATAACATTTTCTCAAAAAGTGGAGGGGTTAACATTATAACATTGATAATGATTAAGAATTTCTAAGATCTTGTTTCAATCTATATAGTTTTTCGTAAGAATTTTCTGTTAGGGTGGTATACATTTTTTAAAAGTATTTTACGTTTGAAATCCATTTTCAACGGAATTTGAAGCCCTGACAATATTATAAATAAAGTATTTCTGACAAGAATATTTTAGATTTTTTAATATTATGATTTGAAAACGGGATTGTTTACTTAAATAAATCAAATTAATATAAGAAGCGCCGGTTATAGTCAAGATTAGATGTTAAGAGTAATATGCATTTTTAGAAATCTATATAGTATTTTTAAAGCTAGAACATTTATTTTTTTTATTAAGATTCGATATTTATGAATATCGAATGAAATTAATTTTATCTTTACAATTTAATATGCAGTTTATTTAAATATTCATAAAACTTTTTGGCCAATTATGGGACTTGGTTCTTCTTGTACGTCAACTCTACGATTCTAGAGAAAATTTGTGGAAACATATTTATCTATTTTATAAATGGTTTAAGAAAACCATTTATCTATTTTATAAATGGTTAAATGATAGACATGATTTTCCAAAATTAAAATGGCAAAATGCCATTTCCATTTTAAATACATATTTAAAATGGAATTATTTTAAATATTACCCAGCTCTGTGAAAACTATTATATATAACTTTATATAATTGTATACAAATGGACATATTTTATACAATTATATGTTAGGTACCGCGGAAAATTCGTGTCGTCTTTTCTCCTATAAACATCTCTTGAAAAAACGACACGAACTTCCCGCGCTACCTAATATATTTATATATAATTATATAAATTGTATATGTCCATTTGTATACAATTATATAAAATTATATAATATTACATATTTTTATACAATTATATATAAAACATTTTTTCCCGGGGAAATCTAATTATTATATACGCATTATTACTACAATTATATTATTATATTATATGGAACATATTAATACATTAATAATAGAATACATTAATACATTAATAATAGAAAATTTAGTACTTGATTTTTTAAGAAAATAAAAATTATTTAGCAAGAAAGATATTCTTTAATAACGAAAGATATGACCTCAGCACGTTTGAGATATAGAGACCATGATTTCAGAATACAAGCTGTACCATTGCGCATGGCGATAGCAATACTAAAAACAACCAATCAAATTTTGGCCTCTATGCACTTCCTTGCGTATAATAGTGCTCGTAAATTGGAATAGCCAATCAAATTTTGGCTTCCAATTCACTCTCCTACTATACATTCTCAGGAATGTATAGTACATCTTGTCTTCTTACATCATAGAGACGCTCCTGAGCCAAAGCGTCACATGAGCGATCGGTGGCTCAGCCGCTGAATGAGCGCTCGAGCGGTAATGGCTAGGACTTATTACGGTTTTTTAGACAAGGTGAAAATTACGAAAGTGATCAAATTTACTAGAATATTTATAACTTCATTGGTTAATACCTAGTGAGTTTGCTTACTACTACTGCTTAAAACCATTAGCAGCGATTAGACCTGTTTGACATTGAAGATAAGTTCTTCCCAAAAGCTCAGCTATGTCATACGATCCCACTGATCGTTCATTCTCACATTGCCAAATACGAATATATTCATTATAATATTGTTTGAATGGTCCCATGAATACGATCTAAAGGCTGCATTTTATGCAGCATATATATAGTGTAGTGTAAGGTGGTATGCTCAAAATAGTAACATAATTTTTGCGTGCAATATCAATCATGTCTAAGTTCCTTGTATGAGAGTAATGACCATCCAAAATTAAAAGAACAGGAGATTCCTTCGTAGGATTTATCTTTTTGATAAAATGTTGAAACCACTCTGTAAACAAATGGATTTGAACCTGTCCAGATGGATAACATGTACAACCAATAGATCCAATAAGTGCACCTTTCATTAGAATATTTGACATATTTTTATAGGGAAATATTAGCATTGGTGAGATAAATATTCCTCCTGCACTCATGCAACAAATAACTGTAACGAGAAATCTTCTTTCTGCAGCAGTGAGCAAATCAACTTATATTCATCAGATAAATAACTATTATAAGGTCCTCTTAGAAATAAAAGAACTTACAACAATAATGTACCTCTTTTTTTCCTTTTAGACCTATTATGTGTGGAAATTCACTCTGTACTACAGAGAATCCGATTTCATCTACATTAAATATACGATCAGGGTTATAGTTGTGTTTCTTGTATATATTTTCCAAAATGTTATAAAACGCAGACATAGAATCTTTGTTAAAACCTTTGGAATATGATGTACCACTTGATTTATGAATAGTTAATGTTGGATGTCTTCTTATAAATTGGTCAAACCAAACTACCAGCTTTCTCATTACGTCCAAAAGGATGTTTTAACTTATGTCTTATGATTAATTGATAAGCCATTTTTTTCACATCATTTCTTGTCAAACCATAAAATCGGTTTTCCATTTCTAGTAGGTAATCAACTAATTGTGCTTCCATTTCTGGAGGTTATTGGCTTTTATCCTAACCTCATATTTACACAATCTTCCGGTGTCAAATCGCTCGCAATCTCCGAAGAGTGGTTCTGGGAACTTTAAACATATTTGCTACTCTTGTGTAGCCTAATTTTTTGGCTCTTACACAAATAATGGCTTCTTTCATGCGTTTTGGATTCCATTGATTCCACATCTTTTTCTTTTTCTTTTTCTTATAAATACGCTGTGTTAGCATATGTCTGTCATACAAAATAATAATATAAATATTTACAAAAAATATAATATTGCAGAATATATGCACATACGTACAAATTTTCTTGTTATCATAATGAAAATCTACAAGTAACGTGTATATTGAATTAGATTATAAGTTAGCAGTAGCTCTACAATCGATTTATCGAATAACTTCGATATGAAAGTATTAAACACGGAGTAGTAGAATTCCAAAAAAACCATATAATAATTTTTTTTTTAATTATGATAACCTTCGTATTATCTCCTGTATTATCAGATCGTTAAATTTATTGATTTTTATAACGAATAAATAATTATCTGTTAAGTATTAAGGTTCGTTAATTGACTATTTTTTATAATTTACATAATTCATCTTTTAACATCTAAAACTTCGAATTTGACACCTTCAAATACATTCTGAAATGTATTAACAATAAAAATCTATGGCATACATAACCTAAAATATAAAATTTCAATATTATCAATGCATTTTGCGACGTATACGTATCTTTACTATACGAAGTCTGTATTACATCACCATCACTCTGCAGCATCCGTTCCATCAGAGTGTTGATTCCCACTCGAATGCTATCCGAGAATAATTTTATCCTTATTCACTGAATGTTAAACAAGGATAACACGATACCTGGGGAACACTCGGGTGGGAATTTGAACACGCCCTTATTCATTGAATATTAAACAAGGATAACATGAGGGAAACATTCAGATAGGAATCTGAATGCGTTCCCAGTGCTCCGTGTGATTTTTCATTCTCCCAGATGAATAAAGTGATAATTAGAACGTCCCATCCCGAACACCGAAGAGGAATCTAAATATTCTTTAGATGGGTATATTTGAGTGGAGGACTCTGAAAATGTCTATATATCTTAAAATAACTTTATTATGGAATGTCCAAATAACATTCTTGGGACGTTCAATATGGTGACATAAATGAGATAGAATATATTTTAGTCATCCAAGGACATTGAATTGTTGCATAGGTTGGTATATTATTTCATTTATATCCTCAATTCTGAATGTTTATAATGAATGTTCTTTCATTTTTTATTTTATTTTTTTATTTTTCATAAAAAAAATTTTCTTTTTGGTAAGAATTTAGTTGTGCAATGGCAAATCAGAATGATTTTGTTCGTATGTGTTACAATTAATGTGTGGCATAACGAAATTTCATTTTTATCAATTAAATATTATCAGAATGAATTTTTATTTCATGGGATGTTTCTGATCACCCGCAATCGGGACATTACAAAATTAAGGATTTTCCCGAATCTATTGAGTCTAATAATTTCTTGATCCACAGTGTAGTTAATAAATTATTTTTTTAAATTATTTTTAACAAGTTTCCATTTTATTATGGTCTCCATTTTATTATATGCATAATGTGGCTCATGAATTAGATTTTGTACTTCGCTGTAGCATTTTCATTTACAGTTGCAAAGGCGAAGTGTAATTGGGTCATAATCTCTTATTTAGTTTCTACCAAATTTTTATAAACTATAGATGAAAAGATACCAACAGCGAAATACAAATGACATAATTAATGATAGAGCCACATTATGCATACAATAAAATAAAGATCATTTTGAAAACTTCCCGATAAAAAATTTTTCATGCATGAATATATATAAATATGTATAAACATACATAACACGTATAAATATTCATAAACATATATAATTATATATGAAATATGTCCATACATGTTCATACATCCTTTTTTTTTATAAATTTACTTTTTAATGTAATAGAAATAATAATAGTAATATGAAAACATTCAAAATAATTAACAAGGTAATTTTCGCACTATTTGTTTTACAAAAAATCAAATTTGAAGAAATGTAAAAAAATTACTTATGTACAATTATATATAAAATTATGCATAATTATATATGAGCAATTTTTTTTACATTTTTCCAAACTTGTTTTTTTCTAAAACAAACAATGCGAAAACTATCTCTTTAATTATTTTTTATGTTTTCACATTACTGTTATTATTTCTGTTACATTAAAAAGTAATTTTACAAAAGAAAGAAGGATATATAGATATATTTCATATATAATATTATACATATGTTTATGAATATTTATGCGTATTTATACATATATGTTTATACATATTTATATTCATGCATGAAAAATTTTTCACTGGGTTGTTATAAATAATGATATAAATAATAATATTATAAACTTGTTATAAATAATTTTTAAAAATGGTTTATTATTTAATTATGCCATGAATCAAAAAATTATTAGGCTTGATAGATTCGAGAAAATCTTTAATTTTGTGTCCTGATTATTGGTGATCAGAAACATCCTGTATATAGTATGGTATTCTATCCACATCAGTCTACATAATTTCGTTACTTTTCAGAGGAAGCTTTTGAATTTGAATAAAATCTTAATTGTACCCTCAAAAAAGAAAAGCGATAGATCTCACTGCTGCACAGAACAAAGAAAATGGATTTGAAGATATTGAATATCTTGACATAGAATTGCTTCAAGATTTTCTTAACACTCAATTGAAAGCAAACTTATATGCTCTTTCTGCTGGAAGTCCTGGTCATAAGCAACAATTAACTGTAAATGAAGATTTTGTAAGATTTAATGTAAACTTTAGCAAATTTGTATTCTTAAATCTTATATTTTTTGAAATATTATCCTCCTATGTACTCCTTACATTTTTAAACTTTTACTCTTTGTAAATTTTATTCATTTCTATTGTATTCAAATAATATTAAAATCTTTTTTATTCACAGATGCGAGATATGACACCCCTGAATTTTGATTGCTTAAAAGATGAAAAGTTGAAATTTATAATTGAATGTGATTATAGTGTCTTACTATTAACCCCATAGCATACACAAAAGCGTAAAGCAGTAAAACGTAAGCAGTGAATAAATTGGCCAATCACAATAGAGACCGTAAGGCCAATAGCGAATCCAATTTTATCTTTTCTTACTGTTTGTGTTTTACTGCTTTATGTTTTTGTGTGTGCCATGGACTTTAGTATATGATTCTTATGTCTTTTTTATATCTAATAACTTTCTATAATTTTAGAAAAAATTCTTCACAAGTAACGATAGTCTGTGCAATCATTTTCTTTCATTTTTTTTCACTTTTATATCATTATCTTAAAAAATTAATTTATGTCATACTTTTAATACAAAGAATGACATATAGTTTACTATTAATGATTTTCTAGTGATCTATAAAAAGTTGTAAATTAACAAGAAACAAAACATCTCATAGAAGATGACTGAGATAACATTCCCAAAAGGTAAATGCATTAATGGTATATCAAATATGATACTCTCAAATGTATTATTATATTTCAATTAAATTATAATGAACAGTTCATCGACAATCATCTCAAGATACTCTTAGTCCAATGCGTGTGGATATATCGAAAAAAAAAAAAAAATCCAAAGATAAATTATCTCTCATTCTACAAAACCGACAGCCGCAACAAATTCAATCGGAAACATCTACAAAGAAAAAACGTGTATGTACTTGTTTATGATTATATTGATAATGATTATCGTTAGGATATAATAAGAATATTTTAAGCATGATATAAGAATACAGGATGTTTCGCTTCCATAGTTGACGATTAATCAGAAAATTAATCTAAAATGTTAAAATCCAATATAAAGCCGCTATTAGAAATTTACCACCAATAAAAAAAATTGTACAAAAGTTATATTTGACTACCATTATGCGCAATGAAGCATCTTGTATTCTTACATCATGATTTTAAGTTCATAAAGTAGAAGGCAAACGAGAATGTTTGCCATGACATAATGACTACAACAAATTTTTAGAAATTAAACTATTTGTACATCATTTTCTTTTATCTTTTTGTTTGACAAATTATTTAGTGTTATTTTTTATTTATTTAATTTTAAATTCTAATTCTTTTTATATATACAAGGTGTTCCGTAAGTTTGGCCAATCGCTTTTGTATAGAAAGAGCGGACTAAACTGAGTCGAAAAGTCCTTTACCATTTTGCAATTTTCGCAATAGTTAACAAGACATTAATTATAAAAATTACCAAATATTGATTTTAAAGTTCTATGAGAGTTCTATGAGAAGAAAATAAATGATTTTTATCTGTGTAGTTTTTCTGTAAAGTTAATAGTATTTGAGTAAAAAATTACAAGACCAATATTGACAATTTTTAGTAATTAATATCTTGTTAACTATTGCGAAAATTGATAATAAATAAATTGAAAATTTATATAATATATATATATATATATATATATAACATATATATATATATATATATATATGTATGTATATATACACATATATGTATATTATTTTACAGTTATCCTTTGAAAATGCAGCGACAAGGATTGAACTTATTGCCTCTCTAGAAGATGTGGCAATATCTTCTGAATTATCTTTGAAAGAAACAACAATGTTAATTCCCTCACAACAAACACAACCGGGCATAGAACTGGAATCAGTACATTCAAGCTACTTGATTAAAACGAATTGGAAGCAAAGTAAAATTATTGACAGAAATATTGCTTTAACTGACAAACAGCTATGGAAATGGCGACGAGATGCAAAGATTCATTGCAAGGTTCCTAAATTATATAAATTTGCAAAAGATGCATATACAGACTTATAATAAAATTCAAAAAGAAAAATTTTAATCAAAATAAAGATTTAAGGATTCTGAGTAAATTTTTTCATTATCTTTAGCAATTAGATAAAGCAACAGGACATTTGACATCAGCAAGAAATCTTTTCAAGCAACCTTCGTATTCACCTAAGCGATGGAACACTAATTTACGCAATCTTTTTGCCGATCATATGATCACCCCACAAGTGACCATTTATGAGTGTAGGCAAGGATGTCATACCTGCTGGATTTACACAATGTAGGTCTACATTTAGACATTTATTAACTATTTACTTTAATGCAAAACTTTGAATAATTTTTATATTTGTAGTCCAAAGAAACAATGCGTGTAGAAAAGAAAAATTAACAGGCTAAATCGTCTGTAAGATTTAAGTACAAAGTTCGCAAAGACAAATACCGCAATGCTGAACTGATAAACAGTATTATGAATATTCTGCTTATGCGAATCACTCACGGAACGATGAACAATAGAGGAATTTAATTATTAATCATTATATTAAATTATTTAGTAAATTATTTTGTATTCGATATTTCAATTTTTTAATATTTTCTCAACTTCTCAATATGTATCGCTTCAATGTTTTGAACAATATTTTCTATTCTTTTAACATCTCAATTTCTCATCCTAATACTTTATTATCATTAAATAATATTATTTTAGTTACATTGAGCAGAAGTTAGAAAGTTCAAGAAAAAATATCACATACAAGTAACATTGTGATAAAAATTTGAAGATATAAGAACTCTCTTAGAGGGAGACAGCATTCGATATCTATTTTAAAAAACTCTCTCTTGCTACTTATTTTAAAAATGGAAAGAGCTAGTCATAATAGTATTCCAAGTATATAGCAAAAATATTATTGTAATTTTTAGTAATTATATTTTTTTAGTAACTATATTTATATTTGTAACATACAGGATGATTCATAAATGCATATCAATGCATGTCCAATACTTTTAGGAGGTAAATCTATATACTAAAATAAATAAAAAGCGTTATATGAACGTATGTCCTACATACTTTAGTTTTCAAATCATAAATAAAATTTTTAAAAATGTTCAAAGTATTCGCATTAAGTGTCAATACACGTTAGGCCGGGATCAGACTACGCATTGAAGATTGAGATTGAAGATTGAAATTTGATCAATAAGGGCAAAGGAATTTTAGTTCCTATCGTTTTAATTGGTTAAATTTCAATTTTTCAATCTGAATCTTCAATGCGTAGCCTAATTCTGATCTAAAACTTGTGTCCACGATGCTAAAATTCGGTTCGAATTCTCGGTTCGAGAAATGCATAGCCAATCAACTTGCCGGTAAAAAACTATAAGCTGATTGGCTATACATTTCTCGATCCGAGTTCTCGCCAGTGGTAAGCCAATCAGCTTACAGTTTCAGTAATAATAGATTTTTTCGGAATTAGATTGTTAGCCTAATGTCCAACCTCTGTAAGGCCGAAATCAGACTACGTATTGAAGAATGAGATTGAAGATTAAAAGATTGAAGTTTGACCAATCGGAACAAAAGGACCCAAAATTTTTTTGTTCTCATTGATGAAATTTCAATCTTTAATCTTTAATCTCAATCTTCAATGAATAGTCTAATTCCGGCCTAAGTCTAAGGGATCTATACAATATACACTGATATATGGGACCTATAGTTTAACGCCGGATTCGAACGGTGTTTGGTGATCAAAGCGTACCTGGGCGCAAGTGAAATTGCACTTGGATCTACAAATCGCGAATCAATCGCACCGAGCGACGCTTCGGAGAGCTTATAAAAAAAAGAATTATCAATTCTCATATAAAACTATTGTTAAAATATAAATAATAGTTTATTGAGGATTATTACCATCCGTAATTTATTATATATGTATTATTGTATATACCCAAGCGGAACAAGTCATATATGATATCAAAATGTCAAAAGAGTTTCAAAATGGTCATTAAGTCATTTTTCAATCATTTCTGATTCATTTTAATGTCATTTTGATGTTATTATGATTTGTTCTGCTTGAATATGTATGCGTATGTACGTGTGTATCTCTGTATATAAGTATACATGTATATCTGTGAATGAGAAAGTGTATAATAAGAAAAGTCTATAAGATACAAAATAGAAATGTTAAATGTTACAACGATATACATTACCCTGTAATTGAACATCATTATTGATTTATGTTACAATGCGTTTTAGAATGTTTTACAAAATTATACTTATTTATAAATTTGTATCTGTTAAGATAATCCTATCCGTATAGCAAAAGCATTTTATTTGTAAGGTCTTATAAAGGCATCGTACTTCATTAGACAAAAGAAAGTACCAATATACCTACTCTCTTTAGCTGAACTTCTTGCATGGTTTAGCTTTTCTTTTTTTTCTCTCTAACGTGAAAAGAAAAGGAAGAAAAATGAACCATATAAGAACTTTAAAAAGAATATCTAAAATAATGTTCAAGCATTAGGGCTTTAGAATACAAAAAATTTAAGTAATAAAACGTAAACAGTAAGCGAATTGGCCAATCACAGTGAAAATTGTAAGACCATAAGCAATAAGATGTTGGTAATTAAACAATAAATATTGATAATATTTGCTATTAAGGCAATGATCAGACTAAAGAATTTTTCTTAATCTCTAGTCGATCACGCCTTTATAATCTATAATGGCAGTAAAAGTAGTGGATAAGGCTATAAGAGTAAAAAATCGACTAATCAGAATCGATTATTCTTCTCAAATTCGACTATGATTAATCAATTTTCTTATTTTTACAATCTCATCCACTACTGCCATTGTAGATCACGCATTACATTATGGCTTTATAGTCTCTACTGTGATTGTGGCCAATTCGCTTACATTTTACTACTAAGTTTTTTGTGTATCATGACTCTTATGATTTTCAATTATTTCAACTGTTAATATATCACCTTTAAGATGCAATGTCCTCTGATAAACTAAATTAATTTTATGATAATTATATATTATTATTTTAATCAAAAAAGATTAGGTTCTTTTACCTAATCTTCTTTGATTTCAAGAAAAGTTTAATGCCTAATGTTCTCTTGTCATATCATAAATTTATTTTTACGAATATGAATTTATATAATATTATTTATTTTTTTAACAATTGATATAGCAATTACAAAAATAATGCTTTTCTATCTGTTATGAAAATTGCGATATTTTAATAAGAAGAAAAGAAATATGAATGTTCGTGTTTTATATATTTTTAATAAGAAAATATTTATTCTGTCGTTTTAATAAAAAGAAAATGACTAATTGTAAGATGTTCTATGTATTTAAGAGACTATACGTGTGCGACAACCGTTCACTAACAGCTCAGAGCGCGTTCTACTTAACGTTCACAATGCTCATGTCATCCTTCTTATCATCAAATATTAGACAAAGATGGAATGATACGGAAGTGCGAACATTTAGTGGAACGCACCCTCAGGGTAGTTCCTTCATCTGACATATTTCGTCAGATTCTAAAATATAATCAGATCAAAAAGCTCATTGAACACTCAATCTATCGTTCTGAATGTACCTCATATTTGTACAATTATTTATGCAAACATCGAAAATAATAATAACGTTTTTAGTGCTATTGAAATATAAAGATAATAAATATCTTTAAATATGAATTGCCTCCTTTCATCTTTTCTGGATAAACAAGGTAGATAAAATTAAATTGTTAAAAATATATTGACAGAGTCTCGACATATTCATTTATTGCCACTTGATTAATCATGTGTACGATGACCATATTTTCTTCAAGAAAATAAAGAACAAAATATGAAAATTTTAGGGCTTTGTTCCTATATGTTTTCAAACCAGTTTTGTATCAAAAATCTGTACATTATAAAACTTTATTGCCCGGTATAATCAAATTGAGATAATGCGCAGTTTTCTGATAATTCGAAACTGATTCGATTGTATTGGAACTCCTGATCTGAATTAATAAAAGATTTGAAATAATAAAAAATGAAAGCAACTTTAGTTTGAATAAATTTAATTTTAAATTTAAGAAATATAATTAACAAGAACAAATTGTATTAGGTGTTGGAATTAATTCGTAGCGTTTTATAAGTGATGGGGATTACTTTCATTAATGTATTTTTTAATGCTCATGTGAAATAAATAACATTCTTTCATTAAAAAACGCTACGAATTAATTCCAACACCTAATATTTATATGCATGAAACTGTAAAATATTTTCCATAAAAATTTGCTCATTAATATAATATTAGAATACTAATTATATAAATTAAAAGAATTTCCCGTAATGTCAAAATAAAGGATAATATTGAAAAACAAAGGACAAAATTGAATTTTGAAAAAAACAAATAAATTTAAAGGACAGCTATTTAAAATAAAGGATTATCGTTTATAATGAAGAATGTATAACCATATGTCATTTATCAGAAATTTTGTTGGAGAGTTTGTTTGCTCCTCTATTTATAAAGAAATGATATGTTCATTATATTGCATATAGTAACTGAAGATGGTTCGAAGCCCTAATAGCACAGATCTCCAAGGGACGTTCCAAAGAACATTCAGAGGATATCCTTATGGCTGCGTTCGCTTTGGCGCTCACAGTGCTTGTGATAATAAAAATTGTCCTTGTTTAATATTTAATAAACAAGAATGAAAATGACTCTTAAAGCGTCATTGTAAGCGCTAAAGCAAACAGCCTAAGTCCTAAGAACGTTCGCCAAAACGTCCCTCAAATAAAGTATGCTATTAGAGAGAGGAGCCAAAAACTTAATGAATTCGTATTATCTGCCATGATTTTGAGTTATCTATACACACTGTTTACCGTGTCAAAACTCTCATTAGCCTTTGTGCTTTGTGTTTTATTGATAACTGTGATGAAAATTTTTCTCAGAATTTTTCATATAATTTTTCAGAATTTCTATATAATTTTTTAGAATTTCGATCTATATATTTTCGTAACTTTCTCACATTTTTTATAAATTGGAACATTTCTCAGAAAATCTACATCTTTTCTCAGAATTTTTTATATATGTTAATTATTCGAAATATTGTAAGATTTCCAAAATTTTTTGTAAATATAATTTTTAATGAAATGTTATAAAATCTAAAAAATTTTTAAATATTTTTTTTTAATTATGGGAATTTTTTTTATTATAAGAAGTTTCAGAATATTTCAGAATTCATTTGTATAAAAAATTCTGAAAGAAAATAATATATAGTAATTTTTCAAATATTTCTGAGTATTTCTGAAAAATGTTCCAATTCATATAAAAATTATGATAAAATTTCCACCAGGGAATTTCGTGTTATTTTCATATTATTAATAACAAATATCTATATAATTATATTTTGCAATTCTTATTTGCCATTTATCTTAGTCTTGCTTGATGTAATTTAATAATCAGATATCCAAAAATTGTAATACTTATTAAAGATATAGTGAGAAAATCAAATGCAATAACCTACCGCTACTCGATGCTAAAGATACGTATTTGAGAGAGAGAGAGAGAGAAAGAAAGAAAAAGAGAATATCGAAATGAAAATCAAGTGCTAACTGGATCGTTTTAACTACACTTTCTGCACTTGGCGTAAAGTAAACGCTTTATAAAGTACACGCCTTATAAAAACAAATTTACATGCATTTATATGCTGAAAGATGTTATATATGAAGTTATTTAAATGCTAAAACGCAATGTAAATGTTTAAATCGATTAAATATTTGATGTCACGTTAATCTATTATTTATTATTTTTTTACATACTCGCGTCTGCAGCAATTCAGTTGATATTGCACCACATTGCGTGCATAGTTACGTGTGTATCGGTCCTAGCTTAATTTGCAAAACAATGTGAAACGTTTTCTAAAGCAAAGTTATATCTTAAAAAAGAATACTGTAATCCATCGCGTATTTCACCGTAATCGTTTGTTGAAAGCGCTGTTTGAAGTTTATCTGAGTTTATCCCTCGAGTCGAACTCACTGCAAAAATGTCAAAGATATTTACGCCAACGAATCAAATAAGGCTAACGAATGTAGCCGTTGTTCGCATGAAGAAAGCTGGCAAGCGATTCGAAATTGCATGCTACAAGAATAAAGTAGTGTCTTGGAGAAACAAACTGTGAGTTCACTTTTGCCAAAATGATATGCCAGTTTAACCTAATTTACAGTTTCTCTCAGTAACTTATTCATATTAAGTACACTGTTTTCCGAATAATATCACTATCTGTTAAATCTCCTCAACAATTATATCTCCAAGATTTTTCTTTTTTATTTCTTAAGTAGAAATAAATCATCTTAGAAACTTATTAATTCAATTTCAATCATCTAGAAATTTTCTAATCTGCTATTTTATTCAAAAGATTCCTTTTGTTCCCTGTGTAATGTGTAATTGAATACTTATCATTTATTATTATTTTTTTTAAATATATTTCAGAGAGAAGGATATTGACGAAGTACTCCAAACACATACAATATTCACCAATGTATCAAAGGGTCAAGTGGCGAAGAAGGAAGATCTCATGAAAGCTTTCGAAACTGAAGATCAGACTAAAATCTGTAAACAAATCCTTGCCAAAGGCGAACTTCAAGTTTCTGATAAGGAGAGGCACCTGGCATTAGAGTCTATGTTCAAAGACATCGCCACGACAGTCGCCAGTAAGTGTATAAATCCAGAGACTAAACGTCCATATCCAGTTACCATGATTGAAAACGCCATGAGGGACGAGATACACTTTTCTGTTAAACCTAATCGAAATGCCAAGCAACAGGCACTGGATGTTATCTCACAATTGAAAGAGGTGATGCCTTTGGAACGTGTTCAAATGAGGCTCAAAATTGTCATTCCAGAAAAAGAAGCTAGGAAATTGAAGGATAAAGTTGTTAAATTTGCAACTAAAATGGAAACGGAAGAGTGGGACAATGGATCGTTAACAATAATTTGCTT
Source organism: Acromyrmex echinatior (assembly GCF_024713525.1). Taxonomy (NCBI): domain Eukaryota; kingdom Metazoa; phylum Arthropoda; class Insecta; order Hymenoptera; family Formicidae; genus Acromyrmex; species Acromyrmex echinatior. The sequence continues at coordinate 8,823,491 of NC_141854.1, forward strand.
AATTGATCCAGGTCAATATAGAGGAATAGATGAATTAATACGATCAGAAACAAAGGGCACTGCTTTATTGGAATTAGTTAATTTAAATGAAGTAGTCGAAGGAGAAGAACTCTTAACATAAATCATGACTGGAATTATTATCTTTTTAAACACACTGTTATGCACTAGAGAGATTCGTATTTATTAATTATAATTTATATTTTAAATATATGTTGATAATATTGTTATAACAATATGGCCAATAAAGTAATTTGCATTTGTATTTACAAGTTGAATTATGTAAATTATCTACATGCATGTCAACAGTATTTTATCAGTATCTTACACTATTCCTATTAAAAAATGCAATAAACATTTTTCATTAAGATTAAGAATTACACTTTTATTTAACTAATTTTATTCTGTTTAAATTTATTCTATTTATTGCAATTTTAGATATGCAAGACATATCCATTCCAAAAATGTAAGTGTCTATCACTTGATAAATATCAAACACATAGACAAACATTTGATAACAAATAATACTAGAATACCTATTCTATATTTATTCTATATTTATTTATATTTGTAACTACTGTGTTATATATATGTGTACATATGTGTGCATATGTGTGTGTGTGTGTGTGTGTGTGTGTGTATTATATTTGTTGTGTGTGCAAGAAGTTGGTACCTATAAAAATTTGTAAATCAGTCCTTTTATTTCTCATCCATCACATCCGCTCGCGGAATATAAATATTTTCCGTACGTTGATCACATTTGGCTGCAATTCGTGATACTGTTAGAAGGAAATCTGATAATCTATTTAAATATGTCTGTGCCTCTTTATCTAGAGCACCCTCTCGTACTAGTGTTGTGATACTCCTCTCGGCACGTCTGCATACCGTTCGTGCAACATGCAGAGAAGCACAAGCTTTTCCACCGCCCTAATTTTGAAATATTAAATAGAATTGGAATTGACTCGGAAATATGTGTCTATACAGAATGGTCCTTAAATATATTGCCAAAATATTCAAAGAAGAATTCTTCACAGTAAGATCAAAACTATATGTTCAAGATGAAAATTATTTTTCAAAACGATATCAAAGATATAGGATGTTGAGATTAAAGGAAAAATTTCGTTTTTCCAAAAACTTCGAAGATCATTGAAGTTATTTTAACAAAATTTTATGTATGTTTCAAGAAACAGGCACAAAGACAAACTTGGTTCACTTCTGACTGAATAAAAAAAATTATAGCTCCAAAAGATGAACTTTTATGTTCTTGAAATATATACAGTTTTCAAATTAACCCAAGTGATTTTTAAAATTTAAAAAAAAACTTTTTTCAGTTTTGACATTTTGTTTCTTTGAAACTAACGATGAATTCGACTGTGGACGCACTTATTAATATAATAAAATTGTTATACATTGATTTAATTCGTGTAAATCCAAATGTAAATATTTCGAATTATAAAATACATATTTTAATTAATAGCACTATAAAATATATTGAGGATTTCATAGCCTAATTAATTTTTATTAAACATATATTTTTCAATGTGTGTATGACTTTCCTCTTATAAGTTTTCATCATTTTGAATATATGATCATACAGTTTTTCCTGAATCACAAAGAGAAAAATCATCTTTAAAATCTTTTAAAATACTTAAAGACCATGTTGTATACATAAAAAGTAATATCTAGGTAATTACTGGAATGATGTAGTCCTCGGGAGGAGGGAGCTGATTCGCGTATTCGAGAATCCATTCTTCCAGATCTTTGGTGTGTTTGTTTTCAAAGGACTTAGTCTTTCCAGGCATGGACTTTGATATGGCATGGCTCAAGTCAAACAAAATCATCTGTACTCTTTTGAGTTTGTCGACATATGGATGCTCAACTTTGCTGTCACAAGCAAACTCTCTCGCCAATCCTATGTAAGATGATAACTCGTCAGTCGCTCCCAAAGCGTTGAAGATCATATCATCCTTTGGCTTTGTGTCTCCGGCATCTGTGATTGTCATTCCGGAGTCGCCGTCTCGTGAAAACACCGCTACTTCAGCCACATTTGATGTTATAGTACCTCTACAACGATGTCATCATCAGTAAACTAACAATTATGTTATCTCAATATTATATTTTCTCTATATAATGCACACAGTGTACTAAATCTGATTAAGATTTAACCATTTCCAACATAGATTAACTTTAATTTTGGTTCACTTGCTCTTCGTCTTTTTCTAATCTTTAGAATTAGAAAAAGACGAAGAATTAATTGAACTGAAATTAAAATTAATCTTACATTGGCTCATTTCTATCAACATAGTTTAATTTTAGAAAAGGGGCTTAAAGCCTCCATCAGTATAAAATTAATTTTAATCTCGGTTTAATTTACTCTTTATCAATTTCTAATTCTCAGAATTAGAAAAAGATAGCAAGTTAAACCGAGATTAAAGTTAATCTTAGATTGGTGGAACCGGCCTAAATACAATATAATATATATTTCTAGCATGGCGCATTTTGAGGTTATAAAGAATATTTGAATACGTACTTATGTCTCAAGGATATACACTGCACTCCGTTCTTATATACGACAGTGGAGTTCCTCCACAGAACTTTGATCAATTTCATCTCTCGTGTCACTCGCGGTTTAATCAATCCAGTTAACATACTTCACGTGTAATCCTCGATCGTCACTAGTGACATCGACCGACGCAAAATTAGCGAGCTACGAAATAAAGAACGTTCGTATATACAGCTCTCCAAATGTAAAGACAGATCCATAAAGACAGACGCACATGTGTGTTGTATGTGGAATGCAGTGAAATTCTACGAAAAGCAGATAACGATGCGGAAAATGAGAAAATAGAAAAATAAATATACTATCGCGTGGATCTGCAGTGTCAGATTTCAGCTCATTCAGTTCAGACTTCACAATTGTAAAGAACGCACTCTATAATCTTTCAATGATTTTACAACAATCCCGATGGTGGTAGATATTGTCGAAAGCATGTCGCTCGCTTCGAGAACATTTAAAAAATAAATACATCGCCGGCTTGATATAATGCGAAATTAAATTGCGCGCGCAGACATACAAAAGCCTATGATTTTAGCTTCTTTTTTTTAACTGAACTTCTTACAATGTTCATTTTTTGCTCTTTTTCTCTGCAATGCAAAAAGAAAAGGAAGAAAAACGTACTGTGCAAGAACTTTAGCTAAAAAGAACAGACCTATAATATTCTTGCGTAATGTAAGGGCGGAATCAGACTATGCATTGAGATTGAAAGATTGAAATTTAACCAATCAAAATTGTAGGAGCTAAAATTCCTTTGTCTTCGTTGGTCAAATTTCAATCTTCAATCTTCAACCTCAATGCGTAATCTAATTCTGGCTTAAAGGCTGCGCACAATGAAAAGAATAGGGAACAGAGAACAGAGAAAACGAATTTTAACTTATCAGAAACTGTGTATTCCACAATACATGATTTCTGATAAGTTGAAATTCTTATTCTCTGTTCCTGTTCCTTTCATTACCACTAAGGAAGTGTTTATATTAACCGTAATCTGTAAAAATTAATCAATCACCACTCTAGTATTCCCTTCTAATTATGAGAGAGAGATACTTGACTGTGATTAGTCAATTCTTACAGATTACGGCTAATATAAACGCTAATATTTTTGTAAAGTCTGTTCTACAATTGCGTAAGCGCAATTGTAAGTGATCATAATTATAAAAAATTACCAATTATAACTGAATACTGAGAAGAATATTCGACCGTCAATTCTTACAATTATACTTATGTAATTGTAGAATGTGCTTAAAAAGGCGTCTACAATGGGAGTAATATGAAGTTTATTTTTTATTTTTACATTAGAACTCTTTCATTTTCGACAAATATCAAACATATATCTTTCTCATTTTAAATTCCAAAAATGCGCTTGTTCATCCACAGAAAATAGGCCTATGGCAGAGAGAAACCTGAAAGAGGCCATGCAGACCTTCCTGTTACCGTCGAAATCATCCGTACCCTACCGCCAGTACATTCATTTTCAGTTTGGGAACTACATGACTTCATACATTTTCTGACACTATCGATAAAATTGTATCGTCGAAAGTAGATGTGGTTCGTCTTTGAACTAAATCCTCAGTATAGAAGCATGCCGACTATCCATAGGAGGGATAGTTTAATGGATTCTTGAACGAAAAAATTTTAATTTCGCATTTTCTACATATGTAAATAAAAGTTGTTGAATTTTTAATAAACGAAATTGAAAATTCAAACAAGTTAATGTAGTGTGTGAATTTTGTCTTATAATATCTTATAAAATTATGAAGTTTCTTTATGCAAATTTTCAGCCCATTTTTACCAAACCATTTTTACCAGCCAATTTTTAATTACTAGTATAATTGTTTTATTTTAAAATAAGACGTGAATAATTTTGTCTAAAATAAAAGAGTTATTTAATTAGTATTCATTATTTTAAATAATAATACTTTTAACAGTATTTTTTATTTAATATTTTTATATACATAGGTTTTCACATGAAACTATATTTTATATTTTTTATTTAAACCAAGATGTATCAATTTTTTACCAATTCCTATGATTTTATATTTTAAATAAATTTTTGGAATTTATTTTATATTTTTTATTTTAAGTAATTCGTAATAGTGATTTTATCGAACTATGATCGATATTATACATAAGTTTAAAGAATTTCTAAAACACAGATGATATACAGTAATAATAGTGTCTTATGCCAATATTTATAGACGGATCTTATATTTAAGACAGTCTTAAGTACAGTCTTAAGATGTCAATCTGAAGACTGCATTAGCGAAATTTTCAGCTCATTTTTACCAAATATAATTACTAGTATATATCAAAGTCTCTATAATTATTAGCAATTATAGAGATTTTTAATAAATTCAATCTTTTCTAAATATATATTGTCAATTTAAGATATAATTTGGCAAAAACGAGCTATAGAGGCCCTCCACCACCCCCACCAATTTTATCGGCAGTCCTCTTTTCTTTGTAAGTATACTCACTCATAAAACAAACAAGCTACCAATAAATTTAATAGCCCGTTTTTGCAAGTAAGTATGTCTTTAATTTATTTTTTTATTTTTATGTCTAATTATTTTATTGTATTTCGCTAATGAAATTGCAATAACTTTTTAAATATTATTCTTTATTGTATTATTCTTTATACGATTCAATATTACAAATATAATAATTATTTACAATACAATTATCAATGCTGTTCAAAATATAATAAAAATAATAACATAGGAGCATAATTAATAAATTTTTTTAATGCAGGATTATATGAAAACGAAAATATATAAAAATATATAACACAAATTTTTCTAAACCAATGTTTAATGAAATATTGATAAACGCAGAAGAAATACTAACAACAATTAAATTGTATTTACTATTAATTATTAATTTGCGAATATAAAACTTAATAATATCGCGATAAAAAATTATTATATTTATAACAGCACTATTTCATCGCGTTCAAGATAATTATCTCGATAATTTCATCATATCAAAGTCCCTCCGCCTTGTAGTACGTTGATTAGTATCCAATACAAAGAAGAACAATCATCAGTGGAGAACGAACTTAACGTATTCTGATTCTATGTCAAATTCACAAGATCTATTTGCAAAGAAAAATTAGCATTTGTTAAATACCAGTGATCTTGTAACAGGAAGGTATGCATCCTGAATCTTTCAGACTACTTACGGTAGTAATAATTTGGAGCATATCAATTACAATTATCATTTTTATCTTTATCATATTAAAATTTGCGAGAAAATATATTCTGCCACTAAAAATCATGTCTTATTAAAAATAAACGAATAGAATGATTTCCTTATGCAATAGTAATTACGAAGGAATATATTCAATAATAATAAAATACATGTATATTCTAACTTTTTATATGTATGGGTACAAAAGTTTCTCGGGTACCAACAGTTCGAGATAAATCGAACCTGATAATAATGGGATTTTAAAGAACTATACCTTTATACTAAAAAATTTATTATATAAAATTTAATAATTCCTTATATTTTGTATTTTCCAAAAATTTAATTATTAATCCCGTTAATATGAAGGTACACATTCGACTTATCTCGAATTTGTGTTTCATGTCATCAAGTCAATTTTTTATGTCTCATGTATTATGCAAAAGTCTATGCTCCCTGTCTTAACACGCATTCTACAATAAGTCATTAGTCATAAATCAGAAGTTAGAAGCTGGAAATTGACCAATCACAGTCGTCAATTTCCAATAAGGCCGCAGCACAGTGCATAAGCGAAACAACTAATCAGAATCCTTTCCTTCCATTCCCTAAAAAAGAAGGATTTCGCGTGATTGGTTGATTCCGTTATGCACTATACTATATTGTGCGTTATGCGAGAGAGTCTGTGTTGCGGTCATTAGGGTATATCCACACAAACTTGCATAGCCGCATAAACGTATGCATAAAGATTATCCAATCACATTTTCACGTGCGTCTATAGGAGAAATGTAAGTTTGTGTGGATATACCCTTAGGTTTCTCTCTGGCCGCACAAACATATGCATAAAGAAAATTATCCAATCATTTTACATGCGTCTTCATGAGAAAAATGCGATTGGATAATTTTATGCAAGTTATGTGAATATATCCTAAATGCTCCTTTACTCGATCCATCGAATTTAGACTCGAGTATCGATATCAGCAACAGCACTGTTTACAATTCATGGTGGAATTAAACATGAATGGTAGTATTAATTCTACCATGTTTACAATTGTTATCGAGAAAACATACAATAGATTTAACTATCACACATCCGATTGTTACGCTTGAGCAACAGCTGTTTTCAGATCGGACCGAATCCTGGGGTAATGACGGTATCGAAAGTAACCTCCTTTCACCGGTGCCGACGGCAATCGCGCGATCGTCGCGCGCAACGGGACGTCGTGTGATCTGACCGTTTGGATTTTTCGCGCTAAATCACCCGTTTTAAGACCCGCGCGCGAGACCATCGCAAAACCTGCGATGTTTCACCTGCCGTAGACGGTCGCAACATGTTCGTGACGAACCTGAAGAAGGATTTCTACGATGTGATACAAAGAAGCGTGAGTCGACGTTTCATTCTACCTCACAGCGGTATATTGCGTGTCCGTTGTGTATAGGTTACTCCTCGCAACCTGCTTGCATCGTCTCTCTTCTCGAGCCTTCTCGGTTGCCATCTCGGCTTTTCTGCAACGTTACAATCACTCATCAGGCTTTTTCATTCTTTATTTCTTTATAAATTATGCAGTTACATAATTTTTTCTTTTCTTTGAATTGTTGAAGACATGGATTGCATAGAGGTCTCTAATCATTTTTTTGTCTTTTTTATTAACAATAAATGTGTTTAATAATAATAAATGTAGTATGTATTGTCTCTTATAGGCTTCACAACAAATAATTTTTTAAATTAAGTTTATACTTTAATTCATAATTGTATACTATTCTCTCTCTTTCCTTTGGATAAATAGAAAATCGTGTCATACATATCTGACTCGTATTTTCTATTTTATATATATATATATATATATATATATATATATATGTATATATATAATAATAAATATAATAAATCTAACGTAAATTATGTATCTGTTTGTTATACATTTTACAATAAATAATTCTTTATTAAATCTATAATTGCATTGATAATTAAAGACTTTCTTTTGAATATACAATTTCATACATATGTGTGTGAAACTTTTTTTCTTTATAATAATAGAAGTATCTTAATAATAAAATTTCTTTTTAATAGACATAAATTATATATATATATATATTTATTGTATACTTTACAATAAATAATTTTTCATAAATTATATTCTCTGTAGTTAGATATAGTTTTATTTTTCCATTAGATAAATAAAAAGCAGAGTTGACAAGTTAATTTTTTTTTTGACTAAGTTAAGTTAAAGAACGGTCTTGAAAATTTAACTTAGTTCGGATACAAGTTATAATAAAATCAATTGAATTAGAAGTTAAGTTAATAAAAAAAAATAACTGAAAAGTTAAAAGTTAAATTTGATCTGAACAAACAATCCAAAAAAATTCGACTGTTTTACATTTTTCTTATTTTTCTTATTTTTTTCACATAGTATGTTCATTAAAAAATAATTTTGTTATAACTAACGATTATACAATATAAAAGACAAAATTATTAAATTATACTCATCCCCTTGCATTGTATCTGAAGGTTAACTTCAAAAATGTCAAATTAAAAATTAATAGTTATAAATAGCTATAAAATTATAATAAGTTACAAAATTAAGAATTAAAAATGTAACTAAGTTAATTAACTTTTTAAATCAACTTTTAATTTTTTAAGCATTAATTTTTTAGCACTACCTAACCTTGCATATGTGATTCTTTTATTTTTTATTAATAATGAATATAATTCAAACAATACATCTGTTTTTATACACTTTATGACAAATAATTTTTTGTTAAATTTATATTTATATATTAAATTTACACTTATATATAAAACTTATATTTTTGTTTAATAATTAGAAAATTACCTTATGTTTGATTTCTTCATTTTTCATTAATAATAAACGATGTAAATAGCATATTGTATGTTTTATAATAAATAATTTTCTGTTAAATTAATATTCACTTTTATGATGTAAAAATATAATATTCAAATATTGTTTAAATAATTCTGTTATAGAAATCTTTAATTTTTTCCTTTGCAGAGGTGTTTACTTTTAGTGAATTTTGATGTTGATGCAATCTGTGCCTGTAGAATATTGCAACAACTTTTCAAAAATGATCATATGATATATACTCTTGTACCTGTTCGAGGTATTCAGGATATGATAAATGCTTTCGATGAAAATTGTGAAGAGGTACTAATGGAAGGATTATCTATAATCATTATCACATTGATAATAATAATTAATTTAAGAAAAATTTCAGATAAAGAATGTTGTTATGATAAACTGTGGTGGTACTCTAGATTTAGTGGAATTACTTCGACCAAACGAATCTGTGGTATTTTTTATTCTCGACAGTCATAGACCTTATGATTTAACTAATATATATTCAGAAAGTCAAATACGTATTCTTGGTAAACCCGACGAAGACAATGAGATTCCAGAATATAACGATATATATCGAGATGATAGTGTATGTAACTAATCGTTTCATTTAGTCTCATTCTCTTTTTCTATTTTCTATAATTCTGTTCAATTATATACAGTCAGATGAAGAGGAGGCAAATGATGAATCAGACGATGAAACTGAAGGTAGGCAAAGTAAAAGGCGAAGGTTGAATGAAGAAGATATATTAAAGCGAAGCGAACGAAGAAAATGGGTTGAAAACCGAGAAACAATTCTTTTTAATTATTCACAATACAGTTACTATGGCAAATCAGTACGTATTATAATTTATGATCTCGATAACAATATATAATAATATTCTATTTCAAAAACTTGTTTTGTTTTATTACAGAGCGCAATAGTAGTATTTGAAATGGCTTGGAATATGTCAAAGGATAATTTAGACATGGCATGGTGGGCCATAATTGGTTCCACAGAACAATCTATCCTCAGCAAGGTGGAGTCACGAATAACCGTTCTTGAGGAAGGTTCTCTGCAGGCACATGTTTCAAGATTAACACACAGGCAAGGAGTTGATATTGACAAACAACAGCAGCAACAGAGTATTGTTAAAGTTACTTACGATAAAGAGTATCCTTTCATATATACATATATATATATATATATAAAATTCATTTTTTACTGAATAATTTAATTTGACGTATGTGTTATATTAATTTCTTAATGATAACAAATAGTCTGCAATTAGCATTATATCGTCACTGGACTGTTGAAGCCAGCTTGAAATATTCAATGTCAACTGCAGTGTCATTACGTTTATGGTCTATTAGAGGGGAACAGCGTTTGAAGGAAGTTTTAGCTGAAATGGGATTACCTCTGGTGCAATCCAGACAATTATTTCGTGCAATGGATCTTACTTTTAGACAAGAATTTAAGCAGATGGTTGAAAAATTAGCTGGCAAATATAATGTTAATAGCATCATTGGCACTAGTTTTACTCTCCAATATGGTTATCGTTTTAAATATTGTGCATCAGATATGGTATATGCTATGTTGGCTTTGCTGGATTCGACGGTAAGTCAGCAATCATTAAATACGTTATAATATTTTTTTAAGTATGTACATCACCATACTTTTACAGACAAAGGACAGACAACCACAACGTTGTTTCTTAGACACGCTGGACTGTTTATCACGTACAAAAAAGGATATTTTAGAAAGTGGCATTGAAAAAGCAAAGCTCATGCTTCATAACATCTTTAAAACTGCACAGAATATATTAGAAGCTAAACAAGTAAAAAATTTTGGTTCCTTTTTATATATCAATGTGCCGGATGGGAATGTAGATAATTATTTATTTGCACATCCTCATCCTTTGATTATGCTGGCCCAATTTGCTCTCAAAGCATATGTAAATTCTTCAAGAAATAGACGCGCTTCTGAGTGGCCTCTTGTGGCCTCTGCGATATTTGACGCAGAGGAAGGATCCTGCCTTCTTGTTGGTATACCGCCAGTTTGTGAAGATCAACCCAGAAGGTAATATTTATGAGTGTAAACAAAAAATTTATATTATTTAATCATGATTTTTTTTGTTACAGTTTATTTGGGAAAGCATTCGAGCAAACTGCAAAGAATAAAAATTGTTACATTGAGGCAGACTACTTTGATAGTACAAGTAAGTATGAAATGGGATTTTATAAGCTACATAAGTCAGAATGAAATTTATTATAGTGAATATTTTTCCTTTTTATAGTAATAAGACTGAAAATCGAGGAAAGACCTAAGTTTCTCGACGCTTTAGCAGCACTTCTTGCGTAATAATTATCATAGATGTATAATTATCAGAGACGAACAATATGACAACCACACTTTAATCAAATTTTAACTAACACGACTATTAAAACAACTCGATGCACTTTATTGCTCATGACATATGGTGCCTTTTTTTTAATAACGCAAATTTATTATACATTTTTTAACCAGCGACGGTAGTAGCTTTATAATTGTAAAATATTTAATATATAAATTAGGACTGATATGTGATTTAATAACATCATGTAAGTATAATGTATGTTGTATAAAAAATGCTAGGATACAACAAGTGATAAGTAAGAAAAAGATTTCAATAATATTTGCATTAGTAACTTAAGAAACATAATACTTTTATAAAAAGAAAGAACTTGACAGAGAAACTGGAAAAAACGCAGATATAAATAAAGTCGTTTGCTACATCGGACAATTGATATGATGCTCATCATTACCTACATGTTAAATTTATACAAGATAAATATGTAGTTATACAAATATTGTGTCAAATATTTAAATACCGACAATGATATTGCTTATATATAAGCTAACAATGAATAGGCTATCTCATAAATACAAGAACTTCCAGTGCGCTTATCCGGTATTTATTTAGTAATTTATAATATATAATATTAATGTATCCGTGTGCATCTACGTACACTTAAAAATACAATTTGATCGATTTAGTTTTGACTGATATAATACATATTCTTTTGTTTCATCCGCGAAGAATCATATAAGAACAAGGCTGCGTTAGGAAATTTTACCTGGGTGCACCTATATTCTTTATCTTTGTTTAATATTCGTTAACAAAGATAAAATGATATATACAGGTGCACTTTGAACGCAGCCCAAGTACATACCTATATACACGAATCTCTTTATATGTAAAGAACGATGATATCACAGAGACAGGAATAAAAAAAAGGAAGGGATATTTTTTGTTTGAACAATTCTTATAAAATTTGTCAAGTACAAATTTTGTGTGTATCTAATTAACGTTTTATATGACTTTAGACCGGCATACGTTCGTTTGTTTTTGATGTTTTATGCACTGCCGCTATTTTATTTATCGGCAGTTTATTATTGAGAAATCCATCGATGAATTGTTGTACAGAGTCCATGGTAATCTCGGCACCGTATTCCATTACGACATACAACCCTCGCGGAATATCGATAGCGGTTAAAAGAGGTACTGCATCATCCAAACCAATAAATTCACGAAGAATATCCGATGTTTCACACTGTGTTAAAAAATCATTAAATTATAATCATATTACTTTACTATTAAATGTGATTAATTAAAAAATATTTCATATTTAAGAAATATTTGCAGTTTTAGTATATTTACATTTTGTAATTATAAAACTTTTATTCTCACAAATATTCGAAAAAATCATACACACACACACATATAAAAATCATATAAAAATTGTATTAATTAATTATATTACAGTATCTATTTAATATATATGTCTCGTCCTATGTCTAGGTATGTATATGTATATATATATATATATATATATGTATACTTACGTCTAAAGCTATGTAAAACTGCAAAGAATTGTCATCAGGATCATCATAATTTAGATCATAATCAGGTTGATCTCTTCTATACGCTTGTGCAGCTGGTAGTAATACGCTTTCTCCAAATTGAATCTCACAATCTTCTCCCTCTGTAAAACAGAAGAGCATTAAACAACTTAGTATATTTTATTCTGATTCTCACTCTCTAATTCTTATTTAAAAAATTATATACATTTTTTATATATATTTACACACACGCGCGCGCGCGCACACACACACACACATACATATATATTTATATATTTTATTTATATCTTACCAACAAATAAGATAATAGCTGGAGCATCGTGTAACGACGTAGCATACTTTTCTGTTAAAATATTCACTAATCTACTGCTCCAAGGAAAATTCTGAAAATGTAAATAGTTTTTATAACATTAACAAAATTATTCTGCAATAATAAAAATCTCAAAGTATTTCATAGACATTTATAGATATACTTTTATAATTTATTTTATTTTATTCTCATTTTTTTACTATCTTTTATAATTAATTTTTTAATTTTTTTTTTTTTCAAATTACCAGTCCCTCTGGATCCTCAATTAACTCGGCGCGCCCATCCAGAGTAATTATATTGTCGCGAGGATCTAGAATGACCAGAGTAGGTATTGCCTGAACGTCGAAAGCTCTTGCCAATTTTCGACGTCTTTCTTCTTGATTAAAAGGTATCCTCAACCAAGGCATTGTTTCCGTGTATGCATTGTAGGAATCCTCACTCCTAAAATAAAAACACATTGAAATCTTTTACAAACAAAAATATGCGAAAGTAAAAAGAACAAATATAACAATACATAGAAAAAAATATCCATTAAATGAGGAACAAAGTGTATTATACAGTCAGAGTGTATTATAAAATAGTATCAGCGTATTATAAAAGCCTACCTGTCCGAACTCACAAAAATTACTTCAAAATCATGGCCTCTCTCCTGAATTCGTTGGTACGTATCCACGAGTTGTGGGGTAAATGCTTTACAAGGCGGACACTAAATTTAAAAAACGCAATGTATTAATAACATGATTCAAACGCATAACATAAGCATTTGTAATTAGGAATACATATAATCAAGTATATTCAAATAACTCAGATTGAATAAAAAGTATCTTAGAAAACATTTTACATTCTTCTATAATCAGAAGAATATAGGATTATTTGAATAGTCAAGCTAATTAAAAAATTAGCATTTCGTTTTGTAAGAATTAACCATAATTATAAACAGTTAGCTTCGGATTATATTTCTCTTGAAACGGATGTATATATATATATATATATATATATATATACACACACACACACACACACATACACATACACACATCGGGTATCTGAGACCACCTGTACACCTTTTATCTCGGAAACAGAGCATTTAAGAAAAGAACTTTTCATAAAAGTTGTATGGTTTCGAGAGTACATAAAATGTCATTGGTTTGACCTTGAATCGTTTGAAAATCATATATAAAGGTCATATTAATTTTTCCAAATGGTACATCTTATTTTTTTACTGTGTATTCTTGTAGTTTAGTTCGAGAACTCTCTTTTTCTAAAATATTATAATCAAATATTTTCTCATTAAGAACTTTATGAAGAACGAAAAATCACATATATAAGCGTAGGTGGGATCGAATCTACAGATCACGAGTCAACCAGCACGAGCGGTAAGCTATTCGACGATCCTGTGTGTGTGTGTGTGTGTGTGTGTGTGTGTATATACAGGGTGTTTCTAAAATAACGCTCACTAATCGTATTATTCTTAATAAAAAACTGAATCGAAAATTCCTCTACCATTTTGCAATTTTCGCAATATTTTTTTTAGTTACTCACTGAGCATAATATCTAAAATCGACATATAAGACAATTTTCAAGATATCTTTAAGAGTTCTTTAAGAAACATCTTCAAAATGTTTCACAAAGAACACTGAAAAATATCTTAAAATTATCTTATATATCGATTTTATCCATTTATTCGGCAACCTTTAGAAATTAATATCTCTATTACGAAAATTACAAAATGATACAGGATTTTTCGATTCAGTTTTTTATTAGGAATAGCACTATATGAGTTATTAGTTTTTCACAAATACCCTATAATATGTATTTAACTAAAATTGTCGCAGGAAGCGATGAAACATTTCTAACATTCACTTGAGTATTATAGCTCACCCAATGTGCACTGAAATAAATCCCCTTGAAACAGTGGCGAAGCTCCTCGTGCAACATAGGCTCATTACTGTCCCGTGCGCCGCACGACAGAAGAGGTCCATCCTCAAGAGCAGCTTTCGGATGTGGAGGTCTCCAAGGGAATTCCGCACCGGTAGGATCGGCGATAGTTCGCTCAACTCCTCCCCTTGTCACAATGGACCCATTGGACGCTTCCAGTAAAATCAACGTCGGTACGCCCGCTTTTATCCGATATCTTCGAGTCAATCTGGTCTGAAAAAGATTAATATGTTACGAATAACAGTCGGATGGCAACGATAAAACATTAATTACAAAACTGAAACCTTCTCGGAAGGTCTGATTACATAATAGTCCTTATCATATCAATTAAAACCGTAAGACAAACCGGAATTGCGATAAAATATTCGGAAATTTCTCTTTCAAACGATATATGTTTTTACATTCAGTAGGACTTGTCAGATGTTTAATTATAATGTTTCCTTTACATTTCGCGCCTTTTCATTTCGCACGATTGAAATATATACATATCGCACGTAATATCTGATATTATTTAATACAATCAATGTGTGTGTGTGCATGAGTGTATATCCAAGTATAATTACCATGCTGCAGGAAGGAAGGAAATAATGGTCTCATTCAATAATACCAATAAACAAGATGCGCTAAAAGTATATTTCTCCAGAGACATTCTGCAGCAATAATCGCGAACAGCTGCAGTCGGAATTGCATTAACGATGCAAGCGATATTACCGTACGGATGATATTACTCGAGGAGTAATAAGAGTAATGGAATAAGAGTAAATGGAATAAAGTTGCACATGGAAGGCAATTACTGATGAAAATGTATCGGTTTATCGTATCGTATGTAATAGTATCATTTCTCTCAGTAATTTGCTAAATAACAGATTTTCCATTATCTTTCTTTCATTGTTATATTTACAATGATAATATTTTACGATAATATAATATAATATAATATATCATTCGTAATCCAGTGGTGTACATAACATATTTTTTCGAAAATTATTTTACAGTGAAAATCACGATTTCGAATTTTTTATGCTGCGCAACATTAATTCGTTATCTGTGCTAATCATCAATTAATTTTTTAAAGGAAGAAAGTAAGAAAGTTTTCAGCTTTTAACAGTTTTCCTTCAACAATTTTTGCATTACCGTCCATTTCTATCAATATGGATTAACTTTAATCTCGGTTTAATTTATTTTTTTATAATAAATTTAAAAGAATATAAAAAATACATTAAAGTTAATCTATGATAATAAAAATAAACATGTGACAATGATGATTTCGATCAAATGCTGATTAACTTATCTGTATTTGATCGAAATCACCATTGTCACATGTTTATTTTTATTATACTTATCTATTTTATAAATGTGGATAAATAATCCATTTTTTACGTTTAATAAAATGGGATAAAAAGATTATAACTAGAAATAACGGATTATATTAATAAATTTGCTTTACGCAATTCTATCGGTTGAATTAATCTTTAATTAAATTAATCGAAACTTGCTTAATGCATGAATTCGTCTGCATTGGAATATTCAGAGCGCATGTTTCCAATTCAAATGTTCGCGTATTATGATTAATTAACTGTTCATTTTTCTTACTTCGTTTTGTTAAACGACAAAAATTAATGACTCTATCCATGTTAAGATGATAAATATTATGTGATGTGTTAATTAAATTAATCGGAATCAGATCAAAGCGAGGATCAAAGTTACCCGAAAGTATTTATCTTATGGGTAATAAGTCGATTAATGTCTTTTCAAAGTTACTTGCTTTTATTCCCGTATTATTTTCGATATTAACGCCTTCAGTTATAAAAAAAATCTTATTGATTTACATCACATCCCCGCAATAAAGGTGACGTAAGTCGGAATTTTTCGAATTCGTATTATATTCGTATTATGTATGTGAATTGTGTTCTATATATATATATATATATTTATATAGGCTTTCAATCAGAGGAAAGTGATACAAGTTGAATTAAAAAATGCTTCTCTCAAAGAAAAATAACAAATAAAAATACTTGAAACAAGCAATTCGTAATTAGATCTAAGTTACATAACTTAAATGCTTAATATTGCCATAAAAAATATTTAGTTTTAAAATACGCAATTTTCTTTCCTCTCTTTTGGACAATTTTATATTTTTTTACTTATGTCACTTTTCTTGCGGGAATTTCATTTTTTTCCGGTTTATCGCAAGAAATGGAATATATTATAATTTTATCTTTTTACATCAATTTAATAGAATACAAAAACGCATATTTTTCAAAATGAAACATAATATCTGAGGCTACATCTCCAGTTTCTTCATCGATAAAACTCGCTGACGCAGCTTCTCATCATAATCCCGTCGATCGTCGTATCATAATTCAAGCGAAAGGAGAATCCGCGCGCGCGCTCCGTACGGAGTCTAAACCTTCCAATCTACCCCTGAAACTGCATTAAGTTGGTCGACCCTCTTCTGAAACATTCGGAGCCCTTCGTCTCCGATATCTCGAGGGAGGATCGGTCGGGATTTCTCGTATCGCGCGCGGGATGCTCCGTTACGGGTTACGGCCGCACATAAAGGGTGGAAGGAGGGGAGCATGGAGAGGGTGAGATAGAAGAGGCATAAGGCGAGAGAGAAGGGTCTTGTAGCGAACACGATGGATCGCGCTTACGTTATCGCAAGTATAATACTTTTACCAGGAAAGAGAGAGAGAGAGAGAGAGAGAGAAAGAGAGAGGGGGGAGAAGGGGGGGTAGAGAGAGAGGATGCAGAAGGGAAGCAGGGAGCTGCGCAGAGGCACGTCCCTTCATATATTTCCCGCTCCAGCGTCACGTGGTGCCCTACGACGTGGTGGTGCTTTCGCGCTCGCCCTCTCTCGACTGGTCGATAACGCGTGCGTCCTCCCTTGCTACCGCTCAGCAAACGACGCTATCGTTATTTTCCCCGTTCAACTCTGTACACCGAGCATCCACGAGCACCGTTATAAACGCCCGTCCGTTATTAGACGAACCCTCACCAGTACTCACCATACTCGACGACGAAACGGTATCGCTCGAGATCCAAATTGAAATTACTCAGAACGTAATAGAACGTTCGAAACTTTTTATGAAAAAGTCCGATATTAGCTCCTTCATTAGGTAATTTATCTGAAGTGGAACCTTCCCCTTCTTATTCCTTATCGACATCCTTAAAATTCTCTGACGGAGTAATTGCCTTCCACGAAGACATTTCTTAATATCTAAATATGTGTATTCTGAAATATATATACGGGATAAGGATCTCATACATGAATTCGCTTACATATCGGAGCATTTTCGGTCGCGTATCGTGTCTTAAATGAGTATTAAATATTTAGAATAAACAATAATTTTGTTTAATAATTTTTTTTTAAATAATCATATAATGAAAAATAGAAAATAATATACATATTATTTTGTTATAAATTAATTATTATCAAGAGACACGGTTTCGGGTGTCAAGTGCTCGATTATTACATTTTTTTATATATACACATGTATGATTATGATAATAAATTATTATCGAATAAATCAAATTCTACAAATTTTTAGATATGAAGCATGCGCTAGAAATATGCTCTGATGTGATTAAATTCACATGTGTCAAAGCATTTACGACTCCATAAATTACGATTTCCGTGCATACACACTGCATGCACCTAATATAACGGACAAGCATTTGTGACGTCCAATGTACATTCCCTATATACCATCGCGACATTGCACTCTATATGCTTCGTCTTTCTCTCTCTCTCTCTCTCTCTCTCTCTCTCTCTATTTCTGTCTTCCTCTTCCGTGTCTATCTCATGTTTTCTCTCGTCGTAGAGCTTTTCCCTCTTGTTCATTACTGACAAAATCACCCTGGTTCGCCAGTGGAAGCGAGCAACCGAGCTAAAAAAGAACCGAGGGAGGACGAGAAAAAAAGAGGCGAGACAGAGATCACTTTTGACTGGTTCGCACGCGTTCAATCGTCTCTCCCTCTCACCCCCCCCCCCTTTATGTATACAGAGACCGCAGTCTAGTTCGACGCCTCTGCCGTGCGCGCTCAACTGCAGCCGTCGCGACGACAGCCGCATGCTCTCTCCCTTTGAATTCCCTCTCGGTTATATCCAAGGGCGCTGTTCATAAGCAACGTCCACAGATAAGCGAATGTCGCGTGTAGGTAGCTCGTTACGGTCAGCGTGGGATTTGCCGCTTTTTGCAGGCTGGTGCGACAACACCATAGACAACACGAACGAGATTCTCCCTTCCCACTGTGCGCAGAGCGATAATAAATCTGAGATGTTTAACAAATAAAAAAAGAAAAAAAGAGAAAAGGGAATTTATATCCCTGTGGTGGTTGTTATCGATAAACGAGTCGCTTGGAACGAACAGCGACCAAGTGTAGACGACATGTAGGAAGCGTGATTTCCCGTGACGCTTCTAACCGACGACGTGTTAAGTACATGTTGAAATGATCTGCCGAGAGATCTTCAACTACCCCGTCACATTTTGAGTAGATTTGTTTCCTTCCAGTTTCCTAGGTTGAGTATTTTGTTGATAAATTCGATCGCGCTAATCGGAGTAATTTATACAAATTGTCTTCGACATCAGTGTCTTCGACTGCCTTCGACGAATAAAAAAAAATTGCCTTAAATTCATCCGTTGCTTCGCTTCTATTAATAAATGAAGAGTATTCGATTATAAGGAAGATAACTGCCGCCGTAAAAAGCACGACAACCGCGCTGCTCGAAGTTCCTCGTTGAGATTCATTTTTCCCCTGCAAATATAGGGACGGCTTTTCGTGCGAGCAACCTGTGCATTCACCATTTTTCCTTTGATCACAGACTAACAGGCCATGCACAATTCATAGACATGCACCGTAGTAAAAAAAATACAAAACAAATTGCAAAAGAAAACCGCGACATGGAGTAGCAGTAAGATTTTGCTTGTCTACGTACATTTAACACTGCAGAATCAATCTTGACACTTGTTTTTTTTAATAATTACTGATTATTCGAAACAGTAATTAATTGCCAAGACTAATAAAATAATTGACAAATAGAAGCTTGTGAATATAATAATGTGTCATATGTATTCGTAAATTTATTAATATAATATTATATAATATTATATAATAACCTTATATAAATATAATATTAATAAACTTTAGATTAAGTGTTAATTTTCAAAATATTGACAACATTTTTAAGAGACAACATTATTATGTTTATTACGAAATGTTAATTTAAACAATTTACATTTATTACACATAACAAAAATATGTTAATTATTTTTTATCGCGCTGATACGTAATGCATAAACAATCTATTTAAGTAACACTTATCGCTCTCAATGTCTTTTTTTATATTTGGAAATCTGAATTCTTATCAAAATCAATTGAATTTGCAATTGTTCTCTTGACATTATCGGTCATATTGTCTTGTAGATTCAAAAATTATATCGAGGAAAGGATCATTTTGATATGCAGTTGTATTAACGTTAACATTAATTCTTTCTTGTTTGTTTAAGCTATTTACTAATCAGATATTCATTAAGAAGATATACAATCAATATACAAGAAGTATTTAATTATATCGTGATAATCGATTAACAATTACACGGTACTAAATGAAAGATTAATCTCGTACGTAAGTAATGGAAGATTAATCCATCATGCGCCAAAATGGAATGATAGATCTAGGGAAATGAACCGGAAAGGAGGAAGCAGTAGAGGGAGGAAAGAGGAGAGAACAAGAGAAAGAGAGAGAGAAAGAGAGAACTATCAGCTAATCTACATGATAACTTAATTAGCAAATTTCGAATAATTAGTAGAAATAGTCTAATCTATATCTCTCCGACCATTTTTAAATTAGCATTTTTAAATTAGCATTTTGGCGAGTTGCTTTGTTGATTCTATCGTGAATAAACAATTACGTTATGTTATTGACATACATCCATTAAATCGGATACAATCCAGATCTAATACACTCAGATATTTCCAACAGAGTTTACAAGATGTTTATAAAAAGATTGCTTACACAGAATTTCAGATGATTTCAAATCAAAGCTGATTTCTCTAATTAAAATTCAAAACGCAATATATGAAAGGAAAGCGAGCGGAGAGATGATTTAAAATTCCATGACTCTCGTTCGGATCTTCGGACGAGAAAACAGTGCTGTAGTTCACACTTCATATTTTATGAACAATCTCATTGCACGAATGAAGGAAAACATACACCATGCACAAACTCATCTCCGTCTTTCCATTTCTTCATCTTCAGAGTTCCGATTCTTTTCATTATCGCATGGAACGAAAGGGAACACTATTTGAGAAAGATATGGGTCGACCATCTATCTGGAATAGAAGGCTCCCCAGTCGTCAGTTCTATCCCTTTTTTTTTCCACACGGAATGACTTTCTCGTTAGTTTTTGCTTGCGGATAAAGACGCGCGTTTCCTTACGAGACGATTTAAAAATGTCGAGCTATGAACAACCTTGCTGATTGAAACATCGAAGCGATGATGGATCACCTAGAAGCCATAGATTGTACTGTAGTCTAGTCTATCCTCTCGTGAAAATATATGATAGAGAAGATAGAAAAATACTGAAAATAGGCGCGAAAAAGGTGAATGACCGCCAGAAATGATAAGCAACGTGATAAACCACACTATTAAATTTTGTCCGATGATGTTTCATCAAACTGCAACGCTTCAATGTAAGACAAAAATACTGCAAAAGATATAAATTTTTTATTTTATGTAATTTAAGAACAAAATGTCATAGAAAAAAATTCAAATGCAAATTTAAAGCACTATCTTTGTATCTTAAAATGCGTGGTCAAAAATTTCTCTATGATTTTTTGATTGAGATATTTAACTTTTCGTAAAATGCAACAAAAATATTATTATAGTGTCAAAATATTTATAAGTATTACTTTAGATACACCTAAAAATAATTTTGTTGGATCATTAAAAACTAAAATAATTACGCAGGAAACTCAAGCAATGCTGGAAAAAGTTTTGATATTCGAGCAACCAACTTGAGCGTTCTATTTAATTATTTTGATAAACCAACAAAATTTATTTTCAGATCGATATCTAGCTAAATTTTTAGATACTTCAGCAAAACCGTTTTTTCCGTGTTATTTTTAATAAATGTGACAGTTCCAATTGTCATCGTATTTTAATTAAATATAGAACGTTATAATACTTTTTAAAAAATAGATCATTCTCTCTGAGTAGTGATCTCTAATTCTCTTAAATCGTAATCTTCAATTGAATTGAAAATTACGGGATAACTATTATCCCCGTTCCAGTTTCTCTGTTGAACGAAACTATCACAAAGCATTCTTAATTACGGTGAGACGCTCTCAAAAGCGATTTAAGCATGAAATTAATGAGCGGAAACCAATCGCGATGATACTTCACGTTGATTACGATTCGTTACGGTCGCCTCGCAATTGAGATTGATTAAATGTATGTATTGCATCCTGTGTAAGTATATCCCTATTATAAATATCAACGAGCTTAAAATACCTCGGTTGAATAAAATACAAAGTGGTCCAATGTTTCTCTAGCAACGTTTGAACATTTTAAATATTATTCGCGTTTAATTGGAAAAGATATTAGGTGTTGGAATTAATTCGTAGCGTTTTACAAGTGATGGGAAGTACTTTCATTAATGTATTTTTTAATGCTCATGTGAAATAAATAACATTCTTTCATTAAAAAACGCTACGAATTAATTCCAACACCTAATATAATTCGTGTACATTGCTATTAAAGCTTAAACGGAAAGTTTCGATATAATATAATTAAATAACAAATAAAGTCTATATAAAAGCTAGCTATGAAATAAATCTCATCTTAAGATATATCAAAGCATAAAAATTCGAGTGCTTGATTCGTTGCGATCGATTTCAATCTATGTTCGAGAAAATCTTCATTCAGAAGAAACTGATCATTTTATATATAATTTCATAAAAATCTCGCTCCATTATTTTAAAGTTAACGCTTTCTACGCTATTGTCAAATATTCCCTACTCTCTAATTTTTCGAGTATCCCTCGGGCGAAGAGAAATTCGAAGTACGATGCATTAGCGGATAGCACGCAACAACAAGACATTTCGCTACACCTGAAACACTCTTTCTCCCCAAGCCACTCACACGCGAACCTTTTCTTACAAGTTGCACTTTCGCATTTTTCTTTATCGTAGTATTTTGCTTGTACCTCCGCATCGTATCAACGATAATGCATATCAGATAATAGTAAAAAGATAGTGTTGGTGAATAAGATTTCGAAGGAAACGAAACATACATGAAACTGACTTTCCTCCCTCCGCCTGGCGTATCCGCGCAAATAACATTCGGACCTTAAATAGCGCGGCTGTGCCGCTCGAAAGGGTTAAAATGCTTGTGGCCGAAATGAAAAACGGAGGTCGTTGTGCGTTGTCGCCCCCAGCCAGAATGAAATCCCAAGCGTGCGAGAATACAATTCCCAAAATCGCTGCCTAAGGCGATGTTTACAATATAGACGCGTTCTGGCAAAATTCTTTCTCTCTCTCTCTCTCTCTCTCTCTCTCTCTCTCTCTCTCTCTCTCTCTCTCTCTCTCTCTCTCTCTTCACTGTTTGTTTGTTGGACGGCTAGAGCAATTAAAAACCTTTTAAATGTGCACTTTTGTTATCTTTGATCATCGTACACATCAGTTGCATATCACAAACCAAGGAAGTTTTAAAAATAGGTTTCTATTTACCTTTGAAGATTGAAATGTGAATTAAATGTTGAAGATGCAAATAAACAAGGAAATTTTGTACTTTAATTAATGATTTTAGCGATACTCTGATCCAAAATTTATTTTCCAAGATGTTTGCAAGGTAAGAATGATTGTACTAAGGTATCTAAAAGTTTAGCTAGATATAGATTTGAGGATAATTTTGTTAGACCATCAAAATAATTACATAGGACGCTTAAATTGCTTGCTAAAATTTTATAGTTCCTTGCAGCATCATTCATTATATTTAACGTTTTACATTATTATTTTGATGATCTAAAATTATTTTGAGATTCGTTTCTAATTAAATTTTTAGATTTTAAGCAAAATTGCTCTTTCTATGTGATATTGACAAATAAAAATTTACGATAAATAATGAGCAATTACCATAAAATTTTCATTGTATAAAAGAGATATTCTCTTCAAATACTCCACCTTTTCTGAGATCGAATAATTCGAATCATTTATTTTTCAAATTTATATTTTTCGGGTTTTTCAAACCTAATTAATATATAATTATTCCGAATCTGATTAGAGTAAAAATATTAATGAAAAGCGAAGAAATGAAAACTTATTATTACTTATTCTTGTTTGCAACAAGTACTATTCTTTATACAATTTTTAGATATTAATACCTGAACAATCGAGAACGTCGCAGATTGCGAATCAATGAAAGTTCGATCTCTATAAATCTATTCTAATTTATATTTTCATTTTAACTACATGAATTCCTCGAGAATTATTTCTACTTCGAATACTTCGGCAATACACGATTTACATAAATTTACCCGAGACTGACCAAGGTCGGCAACATCACTGGCTTTTCTTATTTCGAGTAAAAGGCGGCATGTATAAAAAAACTTCAAAGCTTTCTTCAAACCGAATACCATTGTCACATGTCTATACATATCAAACATGGTTAAATATGGTCAGTAAAAGAATTTCAATAATACAAAACATTATCAAATATCAGTTAAAAACTCACGTAAATTTAAGAGGAAAGGAACAAAAAGAAGAATAGAAATGAAGAAAGCGTGAAAAAATCAAAAGATTTTGTCAGTCATATCGAAAAAAAGATCCTTACTTTTCTTTCGTAGTCACGATTCGGCACGGCAAGCCAAGGTAGATCGGCTACGTGGGTGCGAAAGCTCTCGTCAAAGTCGAGCACCTCGGTTACGTTACTCCAGAGGACCACGTGCACCACCTCGAATTTCTTTTTCTTCTCGCCGCTACCACCGCCTCCGCCGTTGACACTCGCGTAAAGCTCAACCAGTTGACGAGTGAAGTCGTCGCAGGTCGCACCAGGATTCACGAAGCTGAAGTACATACCGACGATCTCGCAGGCCGGACGGCCGTCCTCGTGGACGAGAGTGGCGGCTGCCGAGTCGATTGACTTCCTCGTGTCATTAACGTAATTACAACGCGCGAGTTGCTTGCCAAACAGCCGGTGTTGCCAGCATAGTGGCTGACCGGCCGTTGACGAAGCCTTCCTGTCAGTACTCGCAGCTGATACCTGTTCGTTGACGCACCGTTCAGCCATCGCTCTGCGATACGACTGGCCTGGGCTAAAGAGTCTGAAGACTGAACCGCCTTGTTCGCCGGCGACGCGCGCCGACGAGGAGCCCCTCGACGGAGGAGGGGTTGGACGCCGCCAGACACTGCACCGCCGCAACGCAACACCACGTGTTACCAGCCAACTACAGCGACGGAAAGGCAGACGCAGACAGACAAACTGAATTACTGAAACTGAATTTGTATTTCGTATCATGCCGACTTGCATGCGACGATATTGTATGGAACTATATAAGCGCGCATCCGAAACGCGCATCTAAAACCGGCCTCCCAGCACGTTTGGCAGTATTGAGTGATAAATGTCTTTTTGTACTTTCATTTCGGAGCAAGGTACCTATATCTACATTTATTTTAGTTTTTTTTAACGTATTTAGTATTATTTATATTCCTCTTTTGGCTTGAATAGCTTTAAAGAGTTACTAACTTTCATTGTTCTCTTTTGTTATATTCCTGAAAAAAACTCTTTCTAAAATTTTCATACATATTTTTTCAGAATTTCTACACAGATTCTAGAATGTTTCTAAATTCCTGTTTTTTCTAAATTCCTAATTTCATAACTTTTTAAAACATTTTTTGAATTTTTTTATACAAATTGAAACACTTTTTGACATGCTAAGACATACTAAGAAAGTGTGTTTTCTAAAATTAATTCTTTATACATATATGTGAACTTTAAGATTTTTCACTCTATCATTTCTGAAGAAAATTTATAAAATGAAGAAGTTTAAGGTACTTTTCAGAATTTTTTATAAATTTAGAATATGAAAAATTTTTTTAAATATTAGAGATATTATGAGAATTTTTCATCGAAAATATAATTTAAAAAATGCTCTATTAATTTATTCTTGAGAGAGAGAGAGAGAGAGAGAGAGAGAGAGAGAGAGAGAGAGAGAAATAGAGAAATATGTTTTTTTTAAATATAGATAGATATTTAGATTATACACCTTGATATACATAAAACGATAAGTGCCTTTAATGATAAGTTGATAAGAGCCACATATTTTTATTATCTTACAGCAAAATAAATTCTTAAAAATATAAAATACGAATTAAAATTTAATTGAACGAATTTTAACCTCATTGTTCAACCGTTTTTTTTTTGTTGAAACGTAAACTTTCTGCTATTGGTGGAAAACCAACAATGCATTGACTGACAATGAGATGAAAGATTAGAAAGTTTTATATACTGCGTCCTTTATTTTAAAAATGTCTAAATCTTCCTGATCAGAATTAGCTCTTTTCTAGTCATAGATTTTGTAAGTTAGAACAGACGGTTTTTTATAAAAATTTTACGAAATAATTATATAATTATTATATAATATAATTTGCAATATTAAATAATTTGGAAATTTTTATTAATTTATTCTCTTATCAGTTGCAAATAGTTTTACAAGAAAAAGTAAACATATCAATGTTTATTTACATTTCCGATATTTTTGTATAATATGTATAATTGAAAATTGACGGTGCAACACATAGAAACATTTATTTAAAAATTTTTTATGTATATACAGGGTTGGCCATATTCGACGGAAAGATGTTTTTTTTTCAATCGTGGGAAAGAGATGTTAGATCGAGTAACGACGTTTCCCATGATTGAAAAAAAAACATCTTTCCGTCGAATATGGCCAACCCTGTATATATAAAAAATGATATATATTCAGATAACTTGCATATCATAATGACATGTTGTCGAAAGACATAATGTATGTATATGTACAACGTAGCATATACAATAATCTTCTATATAAACTTCTATATATCTCATTGCAATTGTATCAATTATCATGGGTATCCAGAAGGGGGGCGGGGGTAAGGATGCGTATTGAATGAAAGCGCGTATTAAAAATTTTAAATACAAAAATACAAAAAAAAATAAAAAATAAAAAATCGAAATACGTATCTTTCTCGATATACACTTACCTTGTCGTGATAAGGAAGCTTTTAACTATTAAAAGGTATACACATTAGAAATAAAAAAGTGACGAAAAAAAAGTCATCAATTCGACACTAGGGATTGTAGGATCACTAAGGAAGAAAATATTTGAACATTTTTTCCTTACGTATGGTAAGATTGCTCCCCTCCCCCCCCTTAAAAAAAATTTTGCGGACGCCCATGCCAATTACAGACTTTCCCTAATTATGTCTGTTTTTCCTTAAATTTTTGACAATTATTATACAAAGTTACATATAGCCACCAAAGAAATTTTACACAAGAGTTTACATTTTTTACAGAAATGCCTACAAACATTGTCAATGAAATACCAACAGAAATTAAAAAAGAATTTGCTAATAGATTAATAATGGTTTAATTGCAAAATTTGTCATTTAAAAATTATTTTAAACAATATATTTCATTTAAATAATTATGATAGATCTTACTCAGCTTCTGTCGACACAATTTTCTCACAGAACATATATACATAAGCATAATGCGGACACTGATATTTATCTGTCACGATATTCGTGCTCAAATCTGCTGATATTTTACTTACTACGCATTAAGTATCGATTATTTATTACACGAGACTTTTTAAATGTATACTATAACTGTTTCCTTTAATTGAGATTTTAATTAAGACTTTTTATGATCTTGTTAAAATTCTCAATTAATCCTCTCTAATTATCAGCGGTCGTTAAACATAAGATTTAATTTAACAAAATGCCGCATTAATTCAGCATTCCTATCTTCAATTTGTGATTCCGTAATGACTATTATAATTATAACGTAATTATGATATAAATAGTAAAGTATAATATTGTAATGAAATTAGTAGATCGATATGAATAAAACATGTCAATTAAAAATTCGATTGAATGAATCTAATTTGCAATAATTAATTGTATTAAAATTTAGGATAAATTATATATGCTATATCGGATTTATTATATATGCTAAAAGCAACTGACAAATAAACTGACTAATAAAGCGAAAGATTAGAAAATGTTCATTTTCATTCCTTATTTTAAGAATTATCAATCCGGAAAAAAATGTTTCATATATTATTACATATAATTATATACAATTATATAAAATTATATATAAGTATGTAAAAAAAAATTGACATATTTTATATACAATTAAATATAATTATATGTATATAAAATATGTCCATATACAATTTTTTCCCAGGAAACATTGCTGGTTTTTAAACCCTGGGGGGGTTCTTTTTAGTCATAAATTTATGCAAATAATCAGTCAGCAGTTTTTTAAAATTTTGGGCAGATCTTTAACCGTGGCCATTATCACAAAAACGAGTGCGTAATGTTACATCTTAGGTTTATTCTTCAGCAGCTGCACCAATATATATATTTTTTATTTAAAATATAAAAAATAGGTGTATAATTTTAAATTTAGGAGGAATTAAATTAAGAGGAAAAAATGAAAACTAAATAGTATGTACAAAAAAAATGAATAGTACAAAAGTTCAAACGCAAAGAATAAACATCTCGTCTCGTTACATCATGGTTGCAATTGTGCTGCCAATCACAGCGTGATGACGTGCCACAGTTGGACAAGAAGCTGTGCACATGCAATGAGAATGTGGAGCAAAGAGCACACGTAAATCGCAATCACACCGGCGCTTACGTAAAAGGTCTAATTGAGCTATGAATAAGCAATATATTCGATGTACATACAATATACCGTGCATCAGGCATTGTCAGCCGCAATAAAATGCGAAATGCCATTAAATTGGATTCCAAATCATTTGATATCAGTTTATTTTTCTTTCTTGCATCCGACATGAAACAGACATATATCGATTGTTCGAGGAACAATTTTGAAAAAACAATAGGAAAATTTTGCAAAAACAAATGTATGGTATAGCAAGCACAATTTTCAAAACGAAATTAGAGAAAAAGACTCAAAAGTTCTTTTTTTTTTTAGGTAGGATAAAATGTACAGTGATTGACCACTTAAGTGCTGAAATTTAAAATCACTGAATTTATAATCACTGTAATCACTATTGAAATTATTAAAAATTTAAATTTAATGCAAAACGAACATTAAGTAAGGTTCAAAGAATATGTCAAACACAAAAAATTTTGAATAAGACCATGTTTTTCATTTTTTCCAATAGTAGAAATTTTTATTTAGAAAATACAATAATAGTTATTGACCAGAACTTTTACAGTTATTGAAAAGAAAAATAACAGTGATTGATCATTAGTGTGAAAATCATCAAAATGAAAAAAAAATTCAGAAAATAAAAAGAAGATAAATTTAATAAAATTCCAAGTATAGAACAGAGACTCATTGTTATTTCGATATTCAGTGGTTTATTTTTTCTAAATTGTTAAGTACGCCATAGATTCGTGCCACTTTATTCAGATGCCTTTACGAACGGCATCTTTAAGTGCCTCTTAAGTGTATTTCATTACTTTAGACATTTTGATGAAAAATTAAACCTACAATATTATAACATTTCAAAATAGTAATTTTATTCATAAGAAATAATTATCTAGTAAATAATATGTAAATTACATTGAATGGTCAATAACTAAAAAATGAATTGTAATTTCTCAATTATAATTATTGATCATCTTTTCATTTTCGTAATTATTGCATGAATTAAAAAAATAAATGTGAAAATAAAATAAAATAATGTAAAAGATATTCATAACCTTGTATTAGCGATATATGAACAAAAGTTATATCATTAATTGGTTCACAAAAATATAATGTATCTATTTGAATACGCTTGAATATATTTAATTAAACTGTTAAGTATTTCTTAATTATGTATTATTCTTGCGAGTTCAATTTACGAAAAGTAAAAAAACGGACTATAAATCTTTTATTCGTTTATGAAGTTAATAAAGATCAGTTATAATTATGTTGTGGAATTAACTGTTAATTTGACTTGGATTTTAATATGTAGACAAATTCATAGCAAATTCAATCACTGTATCGTGGTCAATCACTGTATACTTTACTTATACATAGTCAAATGTATTTTAATTTTAGAAAGATAAACATATTTAAACTGATATTCGTAGTTACAGATATTTAAGGTCTATTATATATCTTTGTAGCTAAATCAATGTATTGTTGTAAAATAAATATCTATATATTTGAAGTTTGGTGAAAGCGAGATAAAAGTTTTAATACAGTCTAATGATAAGTACAGTATTAAAGAACAAGCTTCTTATATTCGAGACTATCTTAAGTACTATCTTACTCTGAAACACTATACGATTCACTTCAGTGACTGATTGGCAATCTTGAGATTATTTATGACTATAAGTAATTAAGTGATTAAGTGATTAATGCTCCTTTTCATCATTATAGATTAAATTTAATCTCGGTTCATCTTACTCTTCATCTTTTATAATTTTTAGAACTAGGAAAAAATGAAGAATTAATTGAGGTAAAATTAAATTGTTGTGGAATTGCTGTGAAAATGAATTAATGTAAGATCTAATTACAGCAACATTCAGTTTTGAAAATTTGTAGCATACCGTTTAAAAGTTTGGAGCATTCTATAATTTTTTTAGATAAAAACAGGATCCTTTACAGATATAATTATCTTATTCGAAATACTTTTATTTTTTAATTTTATTTTTGAACCTACTAGAACTCTTGTAATAAAATTTATAATTTTAAATAATACAAACTTCTGTACATTTACAATGTTAAAATAGTTTTTAAATCTGATTAAATCTTTTCAAAATTTAAAGATGCTCCAAACTTTTAAATGGCAGCATAGATATTTTCACGGTTCATAGATATTTTCAATATATTAGCTAAATATTTAACGCAATCTTTATAGAGTAAATTCGATCACTTATGCTTGGCTTATGTTTCAGTCTTAATCTTAGTCTTAAAATTAGTCCTAACTTAATCTTAAGGACTAAAGTTAAAAGATAGGAACTTTTTTAAGACTAAGATTAAGACTATGGTTAAGACTGGGAAAGCATAAACGATCTTATGGCATTCTTTATTGCTAACTTTTAAGACTAAAATTAAGACCGAAGCATAAACCAGGCATTATTTTATGCTACATAAAATTAGTACATACTAAAAATAGTTATATAGTAGAAATTATAGAAAGTTAATTAAATGTGAAAATATATAAATATTTTTAATGATTAACTACTTAATAATGTTGTATTGTTATTTAACAAACTATACATGTATTTCATTGTCAAACTTGATTATATTATACCACTACATTTAGATACTTCGTACCTACAATATGTATAAAGCAGTCTTTAATAATGTAGTGTATGATTGAATTTATCATTAGAATGCTGCTCTTAGAAATCCATTGTATCCATAAAAGTGAAGTATACGTTTATTAAACGTGTGAAATTTAAAATATATTTCTCAAAGAATTTTTGTAAGTATATTATACAATTTATTTATTTTAACAAGGTTATATATCTACAAATAAAATAAATAATTCAATATTATATTTAAATATATTTATTGTAAGAAAATTAGCATTTTTTTAAAGTATCTCAAGAAATCAACACAAAGAATCTTCAGTGATTTGTACGCCAATGTAGTTTCATAATGCTTGTAAAGGTTCTAGAATTAAAGAAAATGGAGGTACGTAGAAAATATACATTAATAAAGTCGATGCGAAGAAAGATACCGTCGTTTCTCCACCGAGCTGTATTGATCGACATCGCAAAAAGCGAAGTGCGCAGATTGTTTAATTCATGTATTTATGTAGACTAATTTGCAGATCGTATCGATAAAGTTCAAGATTGAATGACGCCGAGTTATCGACTTATTGCCTCCCCCCCTCCTTCTCTCTTCCCCCTCCCTTTTCTCTTTCTCGCTGCATCACGATTCTGCGCATAACGCGAACGGTGAGAGGGAAAAACGGGAAGGCCTGAAATTAATTCGTTTAATTCGGAGCCAGATGGCTCCGAGTACTTGGAATACGTTCGCAATTATACGCGTGTAAATTTTTTCAACAAATTAGGAAAATCGAACCTCGTTAGATCGGAGAAAATTCCATTATAGAACGTCAAGGTTAATGATGCGCTAGTTTGCGGACCGCTGCGCCGGTCGCCGGTTTTAATCAATCTAGAATTAGCATCTCTTTCAGATTACGATACGCCGCTATGTAACGTACAGTGGCGGAGGCAGAGAAACGGACATTAAGATGGATATGTCAGTTAATATTAGAACGATCGTAGGTGGGGCGTGGCTGCCGCGATTATTAAAAATTCACACGTATCAACGATCGATCAGTCCTCTCAAAGTAGAGAAAGAAAAAAACAGAGAGGAAGAGGTCAACCGGCAGAATGTGAAACGCGATAACGAGAGAGCCTACGTATTTAATTGGACCTACGTATATACACGTGAAACGTCATCGGTCACGGCCGGCTGCGCCTTGAAAAAAAAAAAAAAAAATGCCGGACATTCCAGCGGAGCGCTCGACCGTCCGTTAAACCGAACGAGGAGCGGAGATTCATCCACGGAGAAACGTAAACTTAAAAAAAGTCATCGCCGTCGACAACATAGTACAACAGCAGGATCACGTTGAATCTCGTCGTGCGTCACACGACGAGGTATATAAGTATCTCTTTATCGATGCGCAGCGACACCGTCAGTTAAACGCAATGAGCAAGAGTCGAGGCTTCCTGCTTTCCTCCCCGGCTTCTTATTCGTCCTACCAGCGTCAAGCTTAGATCGCGTCAGTCGCGTCACGTTGCTGCGATCGTTGCGGTCGTTGCGGGCGCAGTTGCAGCAAGTTGCAGACGTTGCAGACGTTGCAGTCAGTTGCAGTTAGTTGCAGTTTGCAGTCGCGACGCGATCGGAATTGTACATGTGCGCGCGCGCGCGCGCACTTCTCCGTTCTATTTCGTTCTCTCGCGCTTTCCTTCTCTCTCGCACGCGCTTCGGGAAACGTGAACAGTGAGAACGAGTGGACGGCACGGGGTAGATCGATGGTGTGCGATCGCGGCCGTCCTTACGCGACATCGTGTCTCGTCCGGCTTCGTTGCGCGCGGCGATCCGCAACGTCGGACGGAAGACGGAAGTGATCGGCCGAGAAAAATAATCGGCGACGACGTGCAGCCTAAGCGCTGAAGGCTGAACTCGGCTGAAGGCTCTCGTGCGCCACCGGTTAGTTTGCGATGTGTCTCATCCACGTTTCTCCGTCGCGTTGCGACGCGCACTAATTACCACGTTAATTACCGCGTTGCCACGATGAATTGACACGTCTATCGTCGACCAGTTGTTGAAAAACGTGGCGACGCACGTTTCGCGTAGCAGTGAATACGACAAACGTAAACACGCACTGCTGCCTGTCTCGTGCGCGCGACATTTCTTCTGAGTTCCTGACGCGTGTCAGGCATTTCCACGACGATAAACTATCTAGCCATGTCTAGCTAGATGGACTATGAGGGACTACGTTCGTCAGCTTTGACGTGGAAGGATGTAGCGCGTGTCTTTATGTCAGGTTAAAATTGACGACAGTCGATCCTAAATTTTGCAATGAGCTCGCAACCGATTGTAGTGCCTGGTGGAGAGCATCGTCTTCAGCCGGAAACTCATTCTGTACCTGTTGGAAGTTCAGCAGACACCTACAAGACCATGACACCGCCAAACGTCAGCAGATCCCTAAGTCGTAAGTGTTACTTTATTTATATCTTGTTATTGTATTACGTATTGTGTTTTCACATTTTAATAAGAACACGTTAAATATGCAATGATGTCAAAATGTAAACAATTTGATTGTTACAAGACATTGTAATGATGTTAATGATTATTTTTGTGTCTTACTTAATTGTTATTTAATTGTAACGATTTAATTATTGATAATTAGCTCATAAGAAAATTGTGAAATTTTCTAAGAATAGCTGTTGAGTATACTTACAAAAAATATGAAATTGTACAAATTATTTCATATTAAAAATATGAAATAGAGAAGCGTAAAAATATGAAATTAAAAAAAAGCATAATTGTACATATGTGTACATATAAACATACACAAAGATTATGTGTGTATTTCCTTAAAAAAATTTATGAACTTTATGATACTATTTTATTGTAAGAACTTTGTCATTAACATCTGAACTATATCAATTACGAACAGATACATGTAATTATACGGCATGTTTTTACAAAACTCTTTCCTGTTATTAGTAATCTCAGATTCAATAGATTTATGTAACACTCACAAATTATATACAATTTCTAATGTTTACATAATGTCTATCTTTATATACACAGGTCAGAGTATTTATTTTTTTATGTATTACAGTTCAGTATTTATAAATGTATAATTTTCTTTAAAATACATTTTTTTTTAATCTTAATAATCACATTTTCCTAAAATATTTTAGACATTCAACAATGTCTTTTAGGAGGAAAAATAAAAGTAATATACATTTAATACTTTTAATATCTCTTTAACACATGTGACATACATTTAGTATAACATAACAGTTTTATTAAAATAATATTTATATATTGTTTGCGTGTCTCCCTTTTGCAACAGATTTCATATATGAAATGCTTAGTAATCCTGACAATGATATATCAGATGTATACTTATAGTAGCTTATTAATATGAATGAAATACATACTATAGCACGTCTGGAAAAATGGAAATCAATACTTGAGAGTGTAACAAACCATTTCTCATATTATAGTAGGAATCCCTATTCTGTTATAAGCACTGTAGTTAGTTGTGGATAATAACTTCTTCTTTACCCACTTTTCTATACTGGTTTTGTCCTGTCATATACTATACAATCAGGACAATGTGTGACTTTACATTGACTACTATAAGCCCTTGGATGAAATGCAAAGGTTCAGTTGGTGTTCTGGATAACATTTTTCACACAATGAGTCTCTTTATTAAACATTACCATTTTGTTATTCTTATACAAAACACGATACACAAATATAAAACAATAGGAAAAAAAACGTAGTGTGAAAATTATTTTACAAGATCTGCAAATATGTTTAAACTACTTTATTAATAATAATTTACATACACTAATATTTCTTGAAACATTTATTGAATTATTATGTATTATTGATTATGTTACTTTGAGAATAATGTTTAGTTCTTTTTTTGTAAATATTCGATATGTAATTTGCTTGGCTGCATGGAGCAATATGAAGCATGTTTTCAATTGCGCATGTATAATATAAATTAAGCATGCATATCTTTTTTCTTCTTTTGTATACATATATGCAACAAGGTAGACAAACATGCAATATCTCTCATTTAACTGCAGATTAATCGCGTGTTTTTGTAACTCTCATCTCGCCATCACATATAAGATAATAATACGACATTATTTTTATTATTACATATGTAATGTTATTGTTAATATTACCTATTTGTAATGTAGAAAATATAAATTCTGACTGTCTATACTGTTGACTAATCATTGAATAACTCTTCGAGAAACGATTTTAATGTGACGTAAGATGTGGTAATAAATATTGAGTGCAATTGAATGAGTGCTAAATATGTAGAACCAGCGGATCGACAACTTCGAAGAAGCAGCGTCCAAGCACAGTCTACACCATTACCTAAACTTCCATCAACTGAGTCCCTTGCAACAAGCATAAATATTACAGCCGGTGCACCTCCAGTTTCTCCAGGTATAAATCAAGAAATATTTTCGAAAGTAATACATCATTGCTATAGTTTGGGATAACTCTGAACAGTTACAAGCAGTTCTCCAAACTTGATTAATATTATAGGCTTTTATTTTTGCAATATAATGGATGCATATATGCTAGAAAAATTCTGAAATTATGTATGGCTTATATAGCTCTTCCTTAACGTTTGTGTTTGCGTCTCATTTTAATGCAATTTTCTTTACGAATTGTAAACTGTATAGTAATGTCATTTAACGCTTATTGTCTGCACTTTACATGATGCTTGTAAGGTAAGCTTCAGATAGCAAAAAATGTATTTATGTAATTAATATAGTAATACAAAAAAAGGACATACATATTGACCCTTATATAACTCAGAGTAACAACGCGATAATACAAATATTACGTCACATTTTATTGAATTGTTTGTAAAATTTGCGTAAAATTTAATTATCTTTTTTGGTAGATGATACTTATTTTTTAATAGAAATCTGGCATATTGCATGTGTCTTAAAATTTAATTTTTAATATTAAATATCTTTTTGTAAAATAGTGAATATTTTTTTAAGCATGTTTTTTGTTACATAATATTTAATTGTCTTGCAGATTCGAGAATTGATACATTAAAATTTTTTATATTTTAATAATTATATTTAAATCTGTAACTAGATTGCACAATCTAAATTCTAAAAATAAAAATTTAATTTAATTTAAAATAAAAAAAATTATTAAAACGTTTTAGTAAGATTTGATACAAATCTTGCAAAACATTCTATGTGTTATGCATATATTAGCATAATGGATACAATTTAATATAATAATAATTTTTCGAAAATTGATTTTTGTACTGTACGATTTAAAAATCATAAATGTACATCGAATCAGTAAATAAATACTGTCTGTTTAAATAGCAAGAATAAATAACTTTTAATATTGTATAAATATAATTTATTTATATATTAAACTCGTAAAACAAATCAAGATAATAAATTTTATTAGGATAGAGCGGGACTTTTTCGTTCATTTCTGACGATAATGTTTATATTTCTGAACAGAACTTGTTGATGATTTAAAAATTGTGCTTGTATGCCCTCAAGGAGCAATTATGATTATATTATATAATGTAATTATAAGCACGTCACTGCAAAGAGATATTATTTGCTATAAATTTTTATATTACTTTGAAGTTGAAATTGATAGAATAGCATTCTGGCCCTCGCCCTACCCTAATACATATTGAATATTATTACTTTATTTTTCTTTTTTGTGAAACACATGTTTTATAAATTTTACAATTATTCGTTTCAAATATGAAGCATATGAAATAGAATACTGATTATTTAAGCTGTCTGTTAATAAAAACTAATGTTAAATAAATTAAATATGAACTGAAATTTTTAAATTAAATAGATTGTCTTGATTTGTTTAGTTTATGATGTAGAAAAAAATAATATCTCTGTAACTTTATATATTAGATTCTATTTTAACTAGAGTTAAATGAATATATAGAATTTCATGCATGTATATAAGACAAATATAGAATAACATATTTGTACATATTTGCATTGTTTTATTATAAAGAGTGTGATTCCTTTAATTATTTTAATAATCTGTAAGTATGTATTATTTTTATCTAAAAATGCCACACTTGATTTTGTCTTATCCTTTATTTTTAAATTATTAAGTTTGATTTTATAATAAAAATTATGGGTTTGTTCATTTGTTAAAATATATATCTGTAAATTATAAGTGCATATTAATAAAATAATTATGCAAATAATATACCAGATATCATGTATAAAAATTAATATAATATAATCTTATTTTTAAATATCCAGATTAGATTATTTATGAACTAAAGTACTTATTGTAATGTATGCACTGTATTAAAATATTTATATAATAGACACTGTGTATGGTATATTAAAAATAATATATTATAAAAATGAATTTTGTTTAATCTATTAAAACTAAAAATTTTTTGAGAATAAAGAACTCTACGTACACATTCTATTTCGGCACGCTCTGATTCGCCTAATTACAAAGTATGATTATAAAAAAATAATTCAAAATTATGTATGTTATAGGGATCTCTGGTATGGGCGAAGGTAATCAAAAAATGGATAATTCATCAGACAAGGTAAATAATTCTGTATTCTTGAGATACAATTTCTTTGTTTATTAAAACTAGAAAGCTCTCAGAAACAAATTTTTGCAAAAGTTGCAAGTGGCAAAAGATTTGATGCGTAACTTTTATTCAGCAATATTTTTAAATCGTGTAATCAGTAAAAATAATTTATTCTTTTATTTATTTCTACAACTCTATTTTTACTTTATTTTTATTGAAATACGATAAGATATAATCTACTTTAATTTGAACTTGTATTTTTAATGAATAATATTTTAATAATATTTTTAGTCGTTAGATTCTTGTAAATTAACGCGAAAGGAATCGTATAAGGCTCAAAGAAAGAATTATCGAATGGAAAAGAAAAGAGTAGCCGATGAACTTTTAAGTTCTTTCAAAGATCCAACTGTTATTGTTATGAGTGATTGGTTAAAAGTTCGCGGCACATTGAAAAGTTGGACCAAGTTATGGTGTATTCTGAAACCTGGATTATTGCTGTTGTACAAAAGTCCAAAAACGAAGGTTTGTATTTGCATTTCTCTTTTCTTTTTAATTTTTTTTTTTAACCTTTCTTATCTGCGATATTTATTACAGAGTAATCATTGGGTTGGAACGGTACTACTCAATACATGTCAAGTTATAGAACGTCCGAGTAAAAAAGATGGATTTTGTTTTAAATTATTTCATCCGTTGGAGCAATCTATATGGGCTCCTCGAGGACCAGAAAAAGAAGCTATTGGTATATATGTCTCTATCATTATATACCTTATACCTATACTGTTTTTATGTAGCAATTTTTTTTGCAATATATTAATAGATAACACCTATAATCTAATCTTTAGATATAATAATGATATATGTACAACTGGGCGTGATTGATTCTCACCTATCAGTCTTAAATTCTGTGATTTTTTTAAACTTCTATAAGTAATAACCGGATTTTCAACATTTTGTGGAAGTTCTTATATTCCTCTCTGTAATGATGGGATTTTATATATATATATATATATATATATATATATAGACATATATGTAATATAATATATGTATATGTACTTGCACAATTTTACAAAACAAATTAATATTTTTCAGGTGCTGTAGTACAACCTTTACCAACATCTTACTTAATCTTTCGAGCACCATCTCAAGCGGCAGGCAAATGTTGGTTGGACGCACTTGAATTATCGTTACGTTGTTCTTCGTTAATAGTACGCTCGACAAGCGCATTACCGCGTCCTTTACCACACGATGCAACCACCACTCATGAAACTCAATGGAGCGAGGCTGATTATGAAAAGCACTTTGACGATCATGGTCAGTATCATTGACATAGCTTTCTACTCTTGCAATATTTAATTATAATTTATAATAAAAATGAAATATCTCACGTTTAATGAAACTTAAAGAATGTAATTTCTAATAATATAATAGCATATATATATATATATATATATATATAGGGTTTTCTAAATTTTCTGCATGTTTTTTATCCATGGAGTAACTAATTTGAGATCAATTCTTTTGTAGTACAAATACTCTTTATTTTTATTATTTATTTCTTTATAAATTATTATTGTCTTATTGTTAATACTTAAA
The DNA here is from genome assembly GCF_024713525.1 of Acromyrmex echinatior. NCBI lineage: Eukaryota > Metazoa > Arthropoda > Insecta > Hymenoptera > Formicidae > Acromyrmex > Acromyrmex echinatior. Next base: position 8,862,843 of record NC_141854.1, read on the forward strand.
AAGAAATCTTATTATAAAAGAAGTAGTTTATAGGTCTAAGAATACCTCGCGTGTGCGTGTGCGTGTGTGTGCGTGTGCGTGTGTGTGTTTTGTGTGTGTGTGTGTGTGTGTGTGTGTGTGTGTGTGTGTGTGTGTGTGTGTGTGTGTGTGTGTATAATATAAATTTTTATGCATGTTATATTTTGTCGTGGATGATTGGTGTACATACAACATTCAAATTATTTTGATTATCATAACTAAAACATAAAGTTGTATAATAAATGTAAAATTATTTATTAGATATATATCGAAATTTTTTTATAAAACAAAAGAATAAGCAATCGATTTTTTTGATAGAATAGTAAATAAATAGAGAATTGGATTTATAAAGGCATTTAATATAATTAAAGAAGTATGTTGTACAAAAAGTAAAATTTGTGAATGATGCATAGCGATTTATCAATTTGCACTTCTATTAATGAAAGTAATTAATTTTAAATTATTTTTCTGGTATAAATTTTATATAACCAAACAAAAATCGCGCGAAAAGATTTTTAATTCAATATCTTAATAACTTATAATATTTTCTGTTATACATGTATATGTTATATATACATATATAAAATTTATACCATTTAATAATTAATTTTCTGATTAATTGATGATAATTTCTTTAATGACGATATGCAGCTGGTAGTATTTCACTATTATTTTAATTTTGAATATATTAAATGTTAGATCAGTTAAATTAATTCGTATGAAAATTATAATGGCGTTTAAGTTTAGTTTAGGCAGATTCATATTGAAACAGTCAATGCAGGAATATTTTTATTTCTATGCGTTCAAATTTTAAAATATTAAAATTTTGTAAAAACTAATTATGATTAATTTATTTAATCTTAAATATATATACAATATATATGCATTTAAATTTACTAACTATAATAATAATGATCGTTGTTATTTTTCTTTTTTTATTCGTTTCTTATCCTGCTTTTTGCACTAACAGTATATTTAAGTCGCTATGCTCCAAGAACACCTACGACCCCTCAAAGACACTTGTTATTTCATTCACAATCACTCTCACCCGCTATAACTCGCGATAGAAGCATTTGTCCCTCACCTACTCCAATGTTTCAACATCTTTGTCACGCAGTTGCGTATTGGGAAAAATTTTTACTTGATCGATCTCCCACACCTGGCACAGATCAGGAAAACATTGCGTCTTCAATTCCTAATGAAGAATCAGATGGTGGTGATGCTCAACCGTCTGGATCTTCATGTTTTGCTTCTGCATTTCATCCACCAGTTTCCCCAGCACATCGCATGATTGTTCCTTCTATACGTGTCTTAGAGTATGATACCCGTCAAGTAGTAACGCTAGATCCTGTGTACCCCTCGCATACAGACCTGGACGATATTAGTCAGCCGGAGAATGGAGTAGTAGCTGATGCTGATGCTGAAATCAGTGCCTCGGACAGTGAATCTGAAGCATCAGCCAAAGAAGATCAATCGGAGTCAATCACCGAAACACCATACGTAGCTAATGAAAATGAAATTCTTGGAACGGTAAGCAGTAACTCCGCACAATACAATTCTTAATTAGAATATATGTTTATAACAAAATATTTACAATTCATAGAACTTTTTTTATAAAAGTTTTTCTGAATTACTTCGATTTATCATGAATATATAATTTTATACTACATTTATTTCCTGTAGTTATTATACTGTTATCAATTAATAGGCCGGTGAAGTCGTTACAGAATTACAAGAAGAACAAAAGTCTCTGATATGGTTCTTAATGAAACAAGTTCGTCCTGGCATGGATCTGTCTAAAGTTGTATTGCCGACTTTCATTCTGGAATCACGGTCATTTCTGGAAAAACTGGCCGATTCATATTATCATGCCGATTTATTATCTCAGTTAGTAAAATGTAGTAATATAATACATTAGTAATATAATAATGATTTTTAATACATTATGATTTTCTTAACACATACAATAAAGGAATATAATTTCTAAATTTTATTTCATTTTACAGAGCAGTATTAGAAGATGATGCATTTACACGTATGAAAGCCGTAGTGAAATGGTATTTATCGGGATTTTACAAAAAACCACAAGGCTTGAAAAAGCCATACAATCCGCTTTTGGGCGAAACATTTCGCTGTTATTGGCAACATCCTAATGGTTCAAGAACATTCTATTTAGCCGAACAAGTATGATTCAGAAGATAGTAAATTAATTATTGATTAATTAAATTAGATTTTGTGTGTGTGCGTGCGTGCGTGCGTGTGT